>NC_080062.1:10562216-10787216 GCF_026212465.1 Amaranthus tricolor | reverse complement strand
AAAAAATATTTTCTTCCATCATAATTCATGATTAAATACAATATCTGTACTATTTACACTATTCATTAGTTAGCCTTATCTCAAGTTTTCTCACCACCTTGTAAATTATACATTCAAGTGGGATCTTATTAGATTCATTTCAATATTTAGTTTTCAAATATCAAATTTTTATAGTTTTTACATGTGTGTAATTAAGGATATAAATGATTCAAATGTTGCATAATTTGCATGAAAACCCTAATGTTGTATTTAAATAGGAATTTTTCTTAATGTATTGGTAAAAAACTGTTTCTTAAGTCATATAAATGTGGAATATTGACTCAAATAATAAAAATTATTTAACTGTAGTGGGTGATAATTAGAAAATAATTATGTAGAATTTAAAAATTCACCAATATTTAGGAACACAAGTTAGGTTGCTTGACTTTTGGTCGATTGGATTTAGTTAGGTTTTCAAGTTGGGTCAAAATATAATCGTTTTTAAAAGATAAATTTCGAAATGCTAAAGGTATTGGAGTCACAAATATTGAAGTCAAAACCATTTATGTTTATTGGATCTTGTGCAAAGCAGATCGAAATTTGCACCAGTTAGAAAAGTTAAGGTTGGAACGTGGAACTTTAAGGAGCTTAGTAGAGGAAAAGGTAGGCCGAAGATTGGGTTGATAACATGAGTGAAGAACTACATGAAGTATTGAAATTTGTAGTAACATTGGATAATAGATTAGGACGAATGGTAACGAAAATATATGTGAATAATTATTGGAACTGATTGTCTTAATTGTTGATTAATATTACATAGGGCCAAATATTTTCTTTGATAAAGAAAAGTTTATGAACTGAGAAACTTCAGTACTACATTATAGGAATGTGAGATTCCGAGAAAGTTCAATTATCTACTTACATTAGTATGTTCCATTCTCTTATACATAGCTTGTTTAAATAACAATCTTGAAAGAGTCCATAACAAGTCTAAAAGTTTTGTCTTATCCCAAATAATTTCTAATGACTAGAATCGATTGTTAAAAATTCACTATTTTTTTTTTCCGGCCATATAGACCATAGAACTGCATAGCAACCTCTTGAGGTTTCTATTGCCACCAAATCCGCGAAAATTTGTAAAAAAGAAATTTCCATTACTTCACTAAGCAATGCATAAAAAGCTGATCATTATTTTTTAGTCCTTCCAACACATATTGCATCTATGTGTATTCAAAGATTTATTAGGTCTCGTAGTCTAAAATTTTCCACCATATTAAGATTCCCGAAGACAACCAAGTAAACAAAGGCTCTTACTTTATTACAACCAAGTAACCAAGTATACAATTTGTCATTTCCCCAATTTCATTGAAGTGTCTATAGTGTAGGCCTTTGCTTGATTTCCCTAGAAAGTCTCCTCCTTAGGTGGGTCAAAAGGGGGAAGGGGAACCAATGGAAAACACCTTCTGTTGCTTCACATACATTGAAAGTGCACGTAGTTTAATGAGTCATTTTACGTTATTCAGATATAACTAAGAACTATGACCCAGTCTTTCTTTCCTTTTTCAAAAAATGAGAGATTGTTTGAGTTTTTTGCGTTTTCTTAAAAAAAGATTTTTAGATTTACAAAATATGAAAAAAAAATGCGTAGCTTCTTTTCTCTTTGGTGTCCCTAAAATACATTAGATGATCCAACTTCTCTGGATCAACACCATGCGAAGCAAATCAATATTAGTGTTGGATGGATTTAATTGTATTCTGCTGGGATTTTTAAAAATAGGAGAGAAATACTTGCGAAAAACCCCTCTTTAAATAACACAAAGATACTTAGAGAGTAAGATCTTATTTTGGAAGAACCTTTAGAAATACTTCCAAATTTATGTCGATTATTCTGCTTGGAAGCTTTGTCTCACCTCGATCACCTTTATCAAATCCTGAGCACTCCAAAATGTACTCACATAAAAGCTCAGTAGGACACTTGCACAGGCTCTTGTGTCATCCAAGTGACATAGTCAATGACCGGATTGGCTTGATTGTTGCAGGGAGTTTCTTCAACGGAGACTTGTTTTCCTTGACTTATCCGTACTCATTTAACCTGTGGCTAGTATAAAGAATAATGACTTATCCAAACAACTCCCCGATTTCTCTTTCTATGAACCATTGCTATGTCCAAGTTGGTGTCTTTATTAACTAAACATTTTAATTTCAACCATTTCACTTTCGGTTTCCTAATAAGCCCTGCAAGTTACTAAAAGCACTTACTTTACTTTATTAGCCAGATACTATAAGTTCAACTAATTCACCTTCACTTTTACTTTCTATCCATGATTCAGTAGATGTACTGAATAATTGGTACATGAGCTACCAGAAACACTTTAATTTTCTGAGTTTCTTGCTGCAAAATTGTTACTGTACCTGGATTTTAACTTGTAATGTGTCTATTTATCTTGTTTCTTTTTTCAATATTAAACCTGTGTATAGCTAGTTGGTTGTGTCAAATATAATGTTGTCTCACAAGAAAACTTTTGACTGCAGAATTTCGATTTTTAAAGAGATTGATTCTTGTGCATGGACGCTATTCATACAACCGAACAGCATTTCTATCACAATACTCCTTTTACAAGTCCCTCATTATTTGCTTTATACAAATCTTGTATGTCATCCAAGGCTAAATTTTATGATCTTTATCCTTTTTACTTAGCTTACTTCTATACTAAATACCTAACTCTTCAAGAACATTCAGTTTCTCTTTCGTTTCAGGAATATCAGGAACTAGCCTTTTCAATTCTGTTAGTTTGATGGCATATAATGTCTTCTACACAAGTGTCCCTGTTCTAGTTAGTGTTCTCGACAAAGATCTAAGTGAGAGGACAGTGATGCAGCATCCTCAGATCTTATTTTACTGTCAAGCTGGAAGGTATGTGCTTTTCTGCTGGATCATGAATTTTATGTTTTCTAAAACTGCAATATAATGTTTGTCTGGTTAATTCTGATTGTGAAGATGAGCTGTAAATTCTATGGTTCAAATTCAATGAATAAAGACAAACTTTTAAAATCCCCTACTACAATGCCTTCTTTGTGATCTGCTGATGATTCTTATGTTCACTATAAATAGCCAAAGAAATTAAAAATGCACATTTGAAAGGGTTTGATCCTAAACCATGAACTGTTGTTTCATGTTTTAGCAATGACGTTGAACTGACCTTTTTGGCATTTTATATTTAATGAGTTAAGTGTGTCTAAAATATAAATCTTTTTGGGCTATCCTCTAAGCGATGGTTTTTTTGTAACAGGCTTCTGAATCCAAGTACGTTTGCTGGTTGGTTTGGACGGTCTCTTTTCCATGTATACTTTTCAACTCTCATTCTTTGAATATATGCTTATGTAGCACTTTATGTTGAGAAATTCTTAGACATCAGATGTCTTTAGTGGTAAACTTTTGAACCAGAGCTATCATGTTACATTGCTAAATAGTCATATATCAAGTCTAGGTAATGAAACTATAGTACAAGCCTCTGCAACTTTCAGTGTGGCTATGACTCTCATTAAAACTCACCAGCATTGCAATTTGCAACTGACTTTCTGAGCTTTTTTAATTCTGTTTCTTGGGAGTCTGTAACAAATTAGTCGGACCCGTTACCGAAACTAGATAGTATGACACTTCAAGTCTTTCCACTAACTCCCAAAAGACCAATTCCTTCTTATTAATATTCAAAAAGCTAAATAATTATTACAAGGGTGGCTCTATATATAGCCTAAGCCCCAAAAGACGAGACAAAGTAACAACTAATCTATCTAACAAAATGCAAAGACTAATCAAATGTGAAATGTCGATAATGCCCTTGGACCCTTTGACCCGAGTTATCACATTACCGACAGCCTGAAGTTCCACCTTGCCCTCAAGGTGGATAAAAAATTAGCCTTGTGTGTCCAGTAGGTTGTCCTCGAATGTGAGCCATCCACCATTATTGTATTTGACTCCAACTCTAGCATTTTCAAATTGACGGTTTTGAAGAGATGGGTTAAAGAAGTGAGTGGGTTGCGAAAAATTATATTTCAAGTATTTTTAATTGCGCTGAAAATCTTCCAATTTCTTGGGCTTAAAACTTGGGTCCTTTTCACAATTAATTGAAGAAGGGCAAAATAATCCCCATTCAAATCTGCCTTGATGATGTCATAAATGATGATGTCAACCGCGACATCATCACCTTGGAACCCCAAATGCCCCTTCATTTTTCTAGGCCAAGTTCCCAAAGGCTTTTTCAAATACCATTTCTCACCTTCCCTCTCATGAACTTTTAAAGAATCAGCCCACTTCTTTCTCACGCCGATGACCTGCCGCCATTCTCGACCCTTTTTGTAGTCCTCACGGCGCCGGCGAGCCCTCCACGATTCTCGGCTGCCCCCTTCACAATTCCCTTCTTCTCTCCTTTAATTTTCTCTCTCTCCTCAAACTCCAACCCTAAGAACATAACAACCCCTTTACAAAAACTCACCCCACCGCCGAAGTAGTTCACGGTGAGTCGCTCAAAGTTTCCGACATTTACACCCTTTTCCTCCTTCTTCCAGACGCCGTCGGCCAGCCATTTTAATCTATCGACCTCCTCGTCCATGAAGTCTGAAAAACCACCCCCTCGACAGTGAAGGCTGTCTTTGATCTAGGGCTTCATCATCGCCCAGGATCTAGGTTTCCTCCTATGTTCTCTTTCTTCCCTACACCAGTGAACCAACCATTAATTTCGGTTGCCTTCTGCTTCGACCGACCAATTTAGTGGATATTTCTATAAACCCCTTTCTCCTTTCTTAAAGATTTCTCACACCCTACAAAAACCTCAGAAATATCAGCCATACTCTCCAAATTCTCGCCTGTCGACGGCCCTTTCAGTGTCGTTGTCGTCTTTGTCTTTTTCCAGCGCCACCTGCCCGGACCACCCCCAGAACCACCATCATGAGTATCTAAAATCCTCTCTCTTCCCGTGCTTCTTCTTTCTTGAACCTTTGTTCTTGTTTTCTTAATTCCATTGTTGTGTTTCTCCATGGTTTCTTTATTTTTCTTCATTCTCCTCTTTCTCATATACATTTTGCTCTTCTTTTTTATTTTGAATTTTTCTTTTCCCATTCCTGGTTTCTTCTTTATTACCTTTTTTCTTTAAGCCATTCTATATTCTTTATGCTTCTTCTCCATTATTTGCACACTTTTATCGTCCATCTCCTCTTTAAATTTCAAATCTGTTTTGCCTTCAATCTCTTCATTAAACCCTGAATCTTCACAAATAGTGTTTTGTTCAATACAGGGAACGTGTTCTTTGCAGTCTTGAAACATTTGACCAATTCTTTCATATCTTCAAAGTTTTCCATATTTGTTTGCGTAATGCTATAGTCAACAAGTTATATTGTTTCAATAGCTTTAAGTAGTCTGTCTCTAATATTATGCCGTCATCGGCGAGTCTCCGATCACCAGAATCGTACCGCTCTGATACCATCTGTAATAGATCAGTCGGACCTGTTATCGAAACTAGATAGTATGGACACTGCGAGTCTGTCTACTAACTCCCAAAAGACCAATTCCTTCTTATTAATATTCAAAAAGCTAAATAATTATTACAAGGGTGGCTCTATATATAGCCTAAGCCCCAAAAGACAACACAAAAGTAACAACTATCTATCTAACAAAATACAAAGACAAATTAAATGTGAAATGTCGATAATGCCCTTGGACCCTTTGACCCAAGTTATCACAGTGTCTCATTTGTTGAAGCTTATGATGTAAAATACAAACTGATGTGGTGGAGCCATTAATGAGCCAATGCAAATGCAACTGGATAGACTCACCTTGCAGTGCTTTGTCGTGGTCTCATGGGAATTTTGGAATTTTGTTTGGTGAAAGGTCGGGTGGGGAATTTTGGAATTCTGTCATTTCGGAAAATTCTATTTTATTGGGTTTATGGTTTAATTTGAGGTGTCACACTCCAGAGATCAGAGTTTACTACAAATGAGCACTTTTTATTTGAAAAGGATCTCTTTTATTTTGTTAAGGTCATCAATAGCTGTGAAATGATTTCTACATCAAGGGATTTGCATCAAAGAAATGTATTGTCACCAACAGAACCTAAAATACTAAGTTTACTTTTCAGTTGGCGAATGAAAATCTTGACGGCTGGATTGATATGCATTCCCTAAAATGACAGAATGATAACATTGGGACAAAGGGTCGCTTCAAATCAATCTCTTTATTATTACAAGGATAAGGTTTCCTAGGTGGGAGCCAGGGGTAATGGAATGTGTAGAAATTCTCAAAGTACAGTGTTTGTTGCTTCCTTTTTCTTGTTAGATATTGGGTGTGTATGGGTCGAAGGCTGTTAGGACTCAAAGAGAAGCGAGGTCTGAATTTTGCCTCATCGCCAATCTCCTTCTCCAACCAAATCCAACAGCATATATTAGCACCATATTTCTGCTACAAAGTGCCGATCTAGTAGCAATTGATTCATGGTTAGATGAAGATCATGGCATAATTTTGTTGGAACTATTCCACGCTGTCTTAGGACTTGTGGGGTGGTGGAGAAATCACATGGTGATGAGTTGACATTGTGAAAATTGCACTCTTCAAAATACCATTATGTCTGACCATTCATGTCAAGATCAAATAATGAAATTTTGTCGATTTTTGGTGTGAACTTTAGTTAACTATAACTTTTTAAGTCTGATTTGATTTAACATATGACTACACTTCCTATCCCACTATCAGAGATACGTTCATCCATGCTATGATTTCCAAATGTTGACAAAATGCTAATAGATTCAACAGAAAAGTATTGCTTGCCTACATTTCATTTTGTGCCATCTATGCGAGGAAAGCCTTAGATCACACTTGATACTTAGTTAAGTGACATAAAAGGAATTAGATATCTGACATAAATCTTTTTGTTTAGATTGCATTCGCTTTAGATTACATTTAACATAATTCACAATGGAGCCAAAGTTTTATACTTCTATGGTTTCAGTTATAACATATTGAACTAAAATGGCTCATTAAATCATGTACTTCTCAGACAACCTGAGTTTGCTACTTAGGGGGTTTGCACACAAACCAAGGAAAATGAGAAAAGTGGGTATTTTAGTGAAATATATAGGTGAGATCACATCTTGTAGTTGAAGATTTTTAGGTTTTAATCTTAGAGAGATGAATAAATTGTAGGTTCTAGTGGGGTATTGTAGGTGGGGTCATGTCCAAAAGAAGTAATGTAGCAAACCGTGTGGGACGTACTATAATAGTATTTGTAGCAAAAGCAGGAGGACAAATGGAGTACGTATCTGTGTCAAAATTTCCAATGATGTTTCTATCAAGCGTTAATCGAAAATTTCCTATTTGTCATTACAAGTTGTCATTACAAGGATAGAGTTGTGTACATCCATCCTCCCAAAACCCAGTCTAGTTGGGAACCATTTTATGGCATTGGCCATTGGGGTAATGATTCTATTCAAGATTGCATTGGCTAGAATTTTGTATTTCTATTACAGCTCCATCAAAGAATGTACGTAGTAGTTAAAGCACTTTTGATCCATTGAGCAAATTTCTTATATAAGCATGTTCATGCTTGTGTTTAACCGATCACATTGATTTGATCTGCAGGCCATTGTCGTATTTATTATCAGCATAAATGCATATGCTGGTGAGAAAAGTGAAATGGAGCAGGTAGCTATGGTGGCGTTTTCAGGATGCATATGGTTGCAAGCTTTTGTTGTAGCACTAGAAACAAAGTAAGCCCTAAACGAACATATTATGCTGTGATATGTTATTGTATGCTGCTCGGAGTAAATTTCTATGACTTTCAATGAAGGCCAAGTTAGATAGTTTGATAGGCAAGGAAATTTGGACAAAAGTCTAGGGAGGGTGATTCACCCAGAAAATGATTTAGCTGGTTCTTGAGAAATAGAAACTTTACAAGTTTGTTTCTGGTAAATTTTTGTTACTCGCTCAAAGATGTTATAGTATAACTAATTACCGAGAGCTTAATCGTTCAAATACTTATTTTAGAAAATACTGCTCCCTCTATTTCATTTCAAATGTCTCATATGCTTTTTGCACGTTTGTCAATGCAGTAATTCAATACTTGATAGGGATAGCCGATAATTGTGTATAATCAAAAATTATAAAAACTAAATATTAATAAACCTTATGTTGAGACAAATCAAACAAGATTTCCTTTTATTATGTTTTAATGCATGGATTAAGAATAAAATACAAATTGAAAGTGATTGATAAATAGTAACCCAAAAGCAAATGAGACATCTGAAAGGAAACGGAGGGAGTACGTGAACTTCCCTTATTAATTGAATGAGTACAAATGTCTCCTTTGTTTTAATTCTACCTTAATAAGTACATCTTGTCCAACTCCTTTGTGTTTCCATTGTTTTAGTTCTTTTACAGTATTACAGCATCTGGCAATATGGGGCAATCTTCTTGCCTTCTATATCATCAATCTTATCGTCAGCGCTATCCCATCATCAGGAATGTACACAATCATGTTTCGATTGTGTAAGCAACCGTCTTATTGGATTACTATGTTTGTAAGTGTATCCTCAACGAACACCTTTACCTTCGCCCTGTCGAATAATTACTTTTTTGTGCTGACAAAAATCTGTATCTTTGTTACAGCTTATTGTGGTGGCAGGCATGGGTCCAATAGTTGCTTTAAAGTACTTCCGTTTCACATACAGGCCGAGTAAAATCAACCTACTGCAGCAGACTGAGCGTTTGGGTGGCCCCATTTTATCACTAGGTAATATAGAACCTCAGCCGAAGTCGGTCGAGAAAGAAGTTTCACCCTTGTCTATAAGTCACCTGAAAAGCAGGAATCCAGTTTTTGAGCCTCTGTTGTCAGACTCACCGACTTCCCTTAGACGCTCATTTGGCCCCGGAACACCTTTGGACTTTTTCCAGTCACAGGGTAGGTTATCGTCAAACTACTCGAGAAATTGCAAGGACAATTGATTCCTCAATCTTGATGAGTGTATAGCACTATACGAAGGCCTTGTTTCATTTGAAATGTTGTCTTATAGTTGTAGGCTTATTGCACAAGATACTATTAGAATGTACAGTTTCTGGTAGGTTTTTTTCTTGCACAAATTGTTGTATGAGCGGTTTCAATGAGATACGCGTCTTATACATAAGTTAAATAACTCATCTAATACATATTATGAGAATATGAGCATTTTGTTCGAGGTCATCTCACTAAGAGATAGTCTTTTACAAGAGTAGCTTTTTTACTTCTGAGATGGAAGACTGGACGTGCAATTTTTCTTGTGAGAATAATTTATTTATCTAGTAAACTTATGTCTCTATAAAATTGCTAGTGATAGCAAACTTATATAATTAAAGGAAATAAAGGATAAACAATAGACATAATGTAATAAGTAAAACTAAGTGAAACTTCTATTTTTCATTGTTGGTAGTAATGCTTGAAATTAGAATTTAGTGGTTAGAAGGTAGTTCTTATGTAGTCCAATTATTTTCTATTTTCTATTTTCTTTTTTAGTTGACTAAAACATAATACTACTAAAATTAAGTTAATTAAGTTTTGTTTTAGTTAAAGGTTAAATACCACTTTTTAGAAGGTCGATTGGTTTTATATTGCAATCGTCCATCTCCTTCTGCCTACCAAAAAATATCAAATTCTCCCAAGTATGTCAACAATAACAACTCTGACTATTCACCACCAACTCAATCTACTCACCCTTTAAATCACGCACCAATGACTACCTACAAAACATAGCTAATCTTTACCTTTTTTATTGTGTTATTAATTTTTTTAATAAAATTATGAAAATATCTTTGAATTTATTTTTAGTTTAAAAAATCAAAATTTATTATTACTAAACTAAAATTATTAATAATAATTGAATTAAAATATTAAATATTAAATATAAAAAAGAAAAATAAAAAAAATGGATTTGATCACACGTTTTGTATGACTCGACGTAGGCCCAGTTGCACGTTGGGTTGAATTTATTTATTTAATTAATATTTTTATTTTTATTTCACTAAATTTTAAATTTTAGCTTGGTTGAAGATGTTTTACAAAGAAGATCGCTAAAAGAGAAAAAAAAAGTGTTATATAAAAGCTTTATGCTGAAAGTTGATACATGTTCACTCTTTTGGCTATAATTTATTATAGGAAAATTACATTGAAGCAATGCCGGTTCTAAGGGTATCCCGAGTAGCCGACCGCCTAGGGCCCCCTGAGATAAGGGACCTCAAATACTAAATAGTGTTATTCAGGTACGGTTTCGAGCAACAATTTTAAGTGATTTCTTTGTAAAATTGTTATATAATATAATGTTACAATACATTTTGTCTAGAATTATTTTACTTAAAAGAGGAAACTTTTTTATCTTTAAATATAATGTTACGAGCACGTCTTAGTTGCCCCTAATGTTGGGTACCTAGTTATTAATGCCTTATGTAGAATCAAGTAATAACACTACATATATCATTTCAGAGGTGACATATCTTATTAAAAGGGTGACATATGTTTTCAAGTTTAAACTACAACTAAAAAAATCACCCCACAAGTGATATTAGGTGATTGCCCATGCTAAGCAAGGGTTATTTAATACTTTTACATAGATAAATAAATAAAATATCAATAGAGATGTATAAGATAAAAAAATTAATATTGGTACGCAATTTGAAATATAAATTTGTTTACCATAATATACATTACGATGAAAAATAAACTTAAACGATATATGAATATAGTGAAATGGATACACTTAAAAGAACTTTTATCAACTATAAATATTGAACCACTTTTTTTGTATAAATATTGTATGTTAAAGTATCAATATTATTATAATCATCACATATTAAAATTTATAGTTTTTGCCTACTTTTGACCCATAAAACAACTATATATGATCGATCACGCATTAATACGTATTAGATATCGTCCATCTCTAAGTACGGCTTATTTCGCCTCAATTTGAATAAAGAAATCAATTTTACCGATTAAATAAACCATCAGCAATTAAAAAAAATATACCAATCAAGACCTCCAATAAATCAAATTCCAGGAATTCATATCCATGATGCTGGTTTATGTAGAAAGACGTGTCTTAAATAGGCAAAATTAACAGTCATATAGAATTGCAACAGCATGCATTAATGTATAGTAATCTTGTCCTGAAAGCTACAATAAAATTATAAGAAAGTGCATGTGAGAAGTTAATTTAAGCGAAATTTTTTTTACCAAAAGCCGACACGTATCATCAGATAGTCTTTACTTTAGTATATAGAATAATGAATAGTAATCTTATCGTCAAAACAATTCATTATCTATAAGAATATTTAATAAGATGGGTCTCTGTCAAAACAACATATTTGTATCTATTTGTACATTTGTATGAAAATTTGGTCCTTTCACCCGATTGTCATTCCTAAATATTGCTAAATGCTAACAAAAAATTGAGCACTAACTAGAAGAATAACTACATACTTTCACTTTTAGAATGGAACATATTAAACAAGCTTGAGATATCCAAAGTTGGAAGCTCCACAATTAAGAACAAGATGGGGAAGTTAAGAACTTGGGCTTAAGCGCCAATCTTCAAATATAATATTAAAGCGAAAATGTGAAACAAATAAACAATTTTAATAAAAAAAAATAAAAGGATGAGCTTTGGGTAAACTTAATTCTAAAAGTAAGCGTTTTTATGTCCGACCCTAAGGTCAAGTTAGTTCGCAGTCAGTAACAGCGAATAAAAAAATTGGTCAAAAAAATTAAAATTGGTTATTCGCATTTAACAACCGTGAATAAAAGGAATACAATGTCATACTGTTAGAAGAAATGGAACTTTTTTTAACTGCCAACAAACATGTTTTTAGTTTTTTTTTTAATGTTATGACATTGTCTCCCTTTTGTTTGCAGTTATTAACTGCGAATTAACAATTTTGATTTTTTTTGACCAATTTTTTTATTCGCTGTTAGTAACTGCGAACTATTCTGACCTTAGATTCAGGCAAAAACGCTTATTTTTATTTACTTTTTTTTTATTTTGCTTATTTGTTCCATATTTTCGTATTAAAGCTTCATCAACTTTTGAATACTTACATCATCTCACACTAATTTAAATACTTCCATGATGTAGACATCTAAATCATTTTGCATACTTCATAATTACAAAGCCATGCTACCTACTTTTTCATCCTTAATCCCAATTTTTCTCTTTAACCACAAAAATTATCTTTGTGCCAAACCCAAATGTGCATGCCAAAAACCCAAATTAAATTTTTAACTTCTATTTAGGCCTACTGATATCACAAATCCTTCACATAGTTTCTACTGAACTCTTAGATAACCACAAAAAATTACGCTAGTTAATCATCAGTACAACTAATTAAATACTATTTATTATTGTATATAAAACAATTTTATCATAAATTCATGAATAATACTTGAAATAAGAACAAAGAATATTTTGTTTGTGAATCTTAATTTAGCATGCAATTAAGTCCAATAATTCCTTTGTCTATTATGTATGTTATGTTAACAAATTTCAATTTTTCATATCAAAGTAAGAACAATTGATGATAAACAACAATCAATTTATCCATTGACTATGTCTAAAACAAATCAAATTTAGGCTCAAAAAGTGGAAGATGGATGCTTTGTCGTCGTATGGAATTTTTTGAAACAAACTAAACCTTTGAGTTAAAAGAAAAGATATCTCCTTAATCCCAAAAATAATATATACTTTAGTTTTAGAAAACCACAAATATACCAACCAATAAAAATTACCAAAAAAGTATAGCTTATTGAGGGTATTTTAATTTTTTGTTACTTTTTTTTTTTTTTTTCGAAAGATGGAATGTGGCTTTCAAATAATGCAATAAAGGTGAAAGAAAGTTTTTGGCTTAGTACAACACAACATACAAATGATGTAATAAATTCTTTATCAATGTTACTTTATCCTTTGTCTTTGGGGTAGGAGTGTTTAAAAAACCCAATCATTTGCCCTAATAAATTGGGTTAGATCATGTGCTATACTATTATATAACACTTTTCCTTGAATATATCAAAAATTTCTAAATTTAGCTTTAAATATTAAAAAGGCCATATATAGAGTGTGAGTATTTTCCCATAATATTGCCCCAAAAAAATTAATTCCCACTTTAGGTATTATGAGAAAGTATTTCCCACAATACCGTCCACGTATGAAGAGTTTTTAAAATTTTTTTTTTTAATATAACCGCCACATGAAATGGCGGTTTTGTTTCGGAATCTGAACAAAACCGCTAGGTGAAATGGCGGTTTAGATGAATTTAAGTTTTTTTTTTTAAAAAAAAAATTAATTAGAAGCAAACCGCCACTTGAAGTGGCGGTTTTATACCTGTACAAAACGCCAGTTTCTGTTCTTTTCACTTCATTTCATTTGCTTCGTTTTCAAGTGGCTGCCGGTTGTTCTTTTAAAAAAAATTTCTTCAATCCTCATTTACTTCATATTCACAATTCCTCTCATTCAACTAAATTAATCAACTACATTCTCATCTTCTCCTTCTTTACTTGTTCATTTTCATCATCATTTAAATTATTAATATAAACCCTAATTTATTTCAATTTGCAAATTGAATATTTTGTTCATTATTGTTGTCATTTGAAGTTATAAATACATTGATTGTTTGTTACATTCTCTTGATTTCATGATTTAAGCTTACGTTTTACACATTTGTAGTTGAATTTTATGATTTGGTTTGTATGCATATAAAGTGTTGATGAAATGCTTCAATGAAAGTTTATTACTTTGTTGGGTTAGTTTAATGGTTTTAGTATATATTCATGGTATTTTTAGCTTTATATTTGAATTGAAAGTTCTAATGAGTGTTCTAATACCTTAATATGAGAAATTCTTGTATTCACATTTACACTTCCTTTACTCATAATTAACAATAAAGTGTATGTGAAATCACATGAAAAACATGTTTGTGTTTGCAGAATATGGATCATTATCCCGTTATAATGTATTGGGGTGGGGAAGTACGTTATACTGGATCTGATGTTGTGTATCATTATCCACCTTAAGAAGAATGTTAAAGCATGGGCGATTTCTAACAATAGAAATTTCCGTGTAATTGAGTCGGAGCCTTCAAAGTACGTTATCCAATGCACTAATGCGGAGGATATAGGTTGTGAATGGAGGATGCGAGCTGTTATGACCGCAACAGGATCATTTAAGATTGTGCGATATAAGGGTCATATTCAAGATTGCTCAGTACATTACAGTGACGACCATCCGCTCCTTACTTCTGAATTTGTTGCTGATCTTATTGTGGCAACAGGATAGCAGGAAAAGGTGGAAAATCCTACATGGTTGACCTGACAGTAACATCATTACCGTGCTCATATGTTCTTGCAGTATGTCGAGCTCGTAACATATCGTACGATGCTTTTGTAGACCCTTCGTTTCACACTACAAAATACGTATCGACATATAAGAAGACTTTCATGCCTGTTCCAGACATGTTCACCTGCAATCCTTGGAACGGTCCTACAGTTGTTCCAGATCCCTCAACAAAGCGTGGAAAGGGTCGTCCGTGATCAACTCGTATACGGAACGAAATGGATGCACCCTGACGCGTCCTTGTAACACGTGTAGCTTTTGTGGATTTAGTGGTCATAATAAGAAAACATGCCTTCGAAGGTCAACAAAGTATGTTTTTTTAATATTTTGTAATATCATGTTGATTCACGTAATATTTATATGATTTTTATAACACTTATGTATGTAACAGCGATCATGGCGATACCAGGCCCAGTTGATCCATCAGTGCTTACACTTCAGGCAACACACACGAGCATAGACTACCCAATTGGTTACTCATCCACCGGTGCGCAAAACAAGTGGAAAAAACCTCGTTTGCTGCGGTTTTTTGGCCATTATTTGCTGCGGTTTTGGCCCCCAGCAATAGTGATAGCAGCAAATGTCCTACTTTAAATGCTGCGGTTAAAAACCGCAGCAAAAAAGGGCATTATTTGTTGCGGTCAAAACAAAACCGCAGCAAATACTTCTATTTTTTTTTCTTTTTTCGTTTTATCCTTATAATAATCCAATAATAATACAATGTAATAACAATGATTAATCCAATGATAATCACAAATAATCAACAATAATCTCTTTGTAATAATAAACTCTCGCTCGTATAAATAATATAATATTATATTATATACGTACATATATATATATATATATATATATATATATATATATATATATATATATATATATATATATATATATATATATATATATATATATATACATATATATATACATATATATATATACAAATATACATATATATATACATATATATATATATATATATATATATATATATATATATATATATATATATATATATATATATATATATATATATATATATAATATACATTAAAGTTATAATATACATTAAAGTCCTAAAAAATAATCTATACTAATTACAATTTATCAAGGACAAAAATTAGCAAGATACGCGGCAATCTTGTCTTTTAATTCGCGCATCTCTCCACTTCTCAAATGGCGTGTTTCCCTCGGAATGTCGTTTAAAACCTATAATATAATATAAAAATAAAAGATTAATATATAAACATTAGATTTTACCAATTATTATTTAAGAACGTAACAAATACTTACGACATCTATATTTTCGACTCCAAACTCGTTCACGGATTTTTTAATATCGTCCATGTACTTTAGCGCGTAGTAGCCGCATTCAACGGAAGAAGAAGGTTGTTGAAAGCACTAAGAGAAAATAGATGTTAGTGTCAAAAACGGTTAAAAACGCATAAAATCGCAACTTAACACGTAATTTCTAGCATATGACTATGATTTTCAATTCTAACCACTTCAACACAATAATATATACCAAATAGTGTTGTGCGCCAAGTTTCGTGCATAACAAACCAAGTTTGAGCTACTTTACGCGCGAAATTGACAAAAACGCTTAAAAACGCATAAAATCGCAACTTAACAGTGCCTTGAATCATACTCCCCTCGGGTTGTGCTGGATTCCTCACCTTGTTTTGTAAAACACCCATGTGTGTTTCAAAAGGAGAACACCACCTTAAAAAAATGGACCCAAAAGCTTGATCTCACGAACGAGATGGACAATAAGATGAACCATTATGTTAAAGAAAGAAGGTGAAAAATACATCTCAAGCTTGCATAAAGTTACAATCACGTCGAGTTGAAGTGCATCAAGTTTAAAGGGATCAAGAACTTTACTACAAATTGTGTTGAAGAACGAACATAGCTCGGTAATACATATCTCACATGTTTTGGCAGTATTCCACGGATTGCAATTGGTAAGAGCACTTGCATCATTACATGGCAATCGTGAGATTTCATGCTTCCCAACTTCAGCTCACCATTTAGGCTCACAAATCTCTTCATGTTGGATGAGTACCCAGACGAAACCTTAATGCCATACAAACACTCACAAAATGTCCGCTTCTCTGCTTTGGACAATGTGTAGCAAGCTGGAGGAAAATAAACTTTGTCATTACTCATCTTCTTCTTACTGCCACCAACTTCATCAGCTCTATTTCTTTTCTTACTCACCTTAACATGTGCCCACAACTCCGGACGAAGACCCTTACATTCAAACCAATCTCGCACGACCCTAACATCCTTTGTCTTACCCGGAATGTTCATGAGAGTCCCGAGCATGGCATCGCATACATTTTTCTCTATATGCATAACGTCAAGACAATGCCTAACCAGTAGATCTCTCCAATATGGAATCTTCCAAAAGATTGATTCTTTTTTCCATAATCGGTCTTCACCCCCTTGCACTTGCCCCGTTTTACCAAATACAGTCTCAACTCCCTTAACCAGTTCATAAACCTCATAACCGGTCAACGGTCGACGAGCTACACGGTCCTCAACCTCCCCGTTGAACAACTTCTTCTTCTTACAATATTGGTGGTCTCGTGGGAGGAACTTTTGATGGTGCATGAATACGTGTTTGCACTTAGGAATCCTCGTGGATTCCATGTCATCGATACATATTGGGCATGTTTTCTTCCCTTTGTTCTTATACCCCGATAAGTTGCCATATGCCGGAAAATCATTAACGGTGCATAAAAGCATTGCACGCAAGGTGAACTCCTCATTAGCATATGCATCAAACACTGAAACGCCTTCATCCCACATCTTTCTCAAATCCTCAACGAGAGGGGCAAGATACACATCTATGTCATTGCCAGGTTGTTTAGGACCCGAGATAAGAAGCGAAAGCATTATGTACTTACGCTTCATACACAACCAAGGTGGCAAATTATAGATCACTAAAAGTACCGGCCAAGTACTATGTTGAGAACTAAGATTGCCGAATGGGTTCATTCCATCCGTACACAGTCCGAGCCTTAAATTACGAACCTCATCCCCAAAAGTCTTATGCAACCTATCAATACTCTTTCACTCCAGAGAATCAGATGGATGTGTGAGCAAGTGACCTTTCTTCACCCTATCTGCATGCCACCTCAAATTTAACGCATCTTTCTTTATAGAAAACAAGCGCTTGAATCTAGGTATTATTGAAAGATACCACAATACCTTAGTCGAGGGCCCTTTAGCATGCTGAGCCCCTTTACGCTTGTAGCGTGGTAACCCACACCTAGGACACTCTTCTAAGTTTTCGTTTTCATTCCGATACAGCACACATTCATTCGGACACGCATGAATCTTCTGGTACTCTGAGCCGAAAGGACACATGAGCTTTTTGGCATAATATGTCGACTTTGGAAGTTCATTTCCCTCAGGAAGCATCTCACCTAACGCTTCTAATAACATTGTGAAACTAGCGTCACTCCAATTGAACTTTGACTTAATGTTGAAAATTGTCAACACTGCTGTTAGTTTGGTGAACTTTGTACATCTAGGGTACAAAGGCTTTTGAGAAGCCTCTGTCAACAAGTCAAAAATACGAGGACGTTTTCCTAACTCATCCTCGACTCCCTCCATCATCTCATCAACACGATCCACATCCTCATCGACATTCTCTTCATCTGTCTCATACCCATCAACATGATCTACTACATCCTCATTGACATCGGCCACATTATTGACGTCCTCAACAATACTTTTCTTTTTGTAAACTCCCTCCTCACCATGCCAAACCCAAACATGATATTGAGGCCTAAACCCACGTCGAAGTATCTGCTCCTTAAAGAGATCAACACTATCTACCTTTGATACATTGCCACAACTGAGACATGGGCAATAAAAACCAACTCCCCCGTCCTAACTTGATGTTCAACCGCAATACTACAAAATTCTAATACGCCATCAATAAATTCCGACGATTCAATGCTTCCATACATCCAAGAACGATCTTTTGTCATCCTAATTAGTGTGATTAATTGATTCAAAACAAAATTAATACACAACTTTTAAACATATATACTTAACGAACTCTAACTAACCACAAAATTAAGTAATAATCATTCATTTCAAACTAATTAACCCAAATAATAATACAATATTTTTTAAACTGTCCAAATGATGTTTATTGTAGTAACCATAATTAATATATATATATATATATATATATATATATATATATATATATATATATTAACAACATATAAAAACAATAAAAATAAAATCACATTCATAAACTTGGACAACTAATTAACATTCATATCAACAACTCATTCATTTAACCATAAACAACCCTAATTAAACCTAATTTACAAACTAGAAAAAAAATTACAATAAAGTTAAAACTTAAAAACCACACACATTCATAAATAAAATGAAGAAATTACTTAAAAATATAACAAAATATGATATATATGATAAATTTAAAACTTAAAAACAACAACATACACATTCATAAAGTATGACAAATTTAAACCTAATTTACAAACCACACACAAACCACATTCACAAATAATTACTAAATATGCAAATAATTAATTAACAAACCACATTTTTAACTAAATTACTAAATTTGTGAGTTTTGAAGATGAATTTTTGTCTTTTATTTTTGTGATATTAATTGATTTTCAACTCATGATGACGGTAAAAAAACTAGAACAAAGAGGTGATTTTTAAGGCATCATGTATGTTATTATTATCATTATGCCCTGTACATCCCATTCACATTAAGTATGATTGAAGAATGATGATGATGATGAACAAGAACACAGTAGAAGAATAGTAGGGGATTTATGAAAATTCGAAGTTTGAAGTTTGATGATGAACAAGAACAGCAGCAAGGATTTACCTTCAGAAACTGTTTGTGAAGATGAACAACAACAAGAATGATGAACATCAGCAAATGACCGTTTGTGAAAATGAAGATGAACACAAGAAACGAACACAAATCTTGATGCTTAATCTTATATGTTTGTGAAGATGAAGAAGAGGAACGAAGCAAATGAAGATGAAGATGAAAATGAAGCGTTTTTTCAATGAGGAACAAAGCAGAGTCCTGTATAATACGTATTTGAGAAGGGATTTGTGAAAAAAAAAACTGGCGGGTTTTTAAGAAAATTTTGTCCAACGGTTATTTGCTGCGGTTTAAACAAAACCGGAGCAATTACAAAATTTGTGAAGGGTTATTTGCTGCAGTTCAAGCAAAACCGGAGCAATTAATATATTTTTAAAGAGTTATTTGTTGCGGTTCAAGAAAAACCGGAGCAATTAATGTAGTGTGAAGGGTTATTTGATGCGGTCAATTTGAAAACCGCAGCAATTAATATATATATATTTTTTTTTCTGATCCATTTTTCCTATTTTTTGCTGCCAATACACAAAAACCGCAGGAAATGATGAGCAGCAAATACATTTTTTTCCACTAGTGAAAAGGGGCCGGGGGTTGTAGTGTAACAAACTTTGTATATTCTTATATGATTTGAACTTCTTGTATAACTTTCCATGATTGTAATATATTTTCGCATTATTTACACAATTAATTTTTTCAAATCAAGCTGGTTCGTAATTGATTATTTAAGGGAAATGAAAAAAAAAAATTTCCAAGACAAGTAAACCGCCACATGAAGTGTCGGTTTACCAGGGACCAAACCGCGACATGAGATGGCTGTTTGCCTTGACCAAACCGCCACTTCATGTGGCTGTTTGGTGTTTAAGGCAAACCGCCATCTCAATTGGCGTTTTTGTCTGAAAAAAAAACAAATTTCCACGTTGACGGCATTGTGGGAAATACTTTCCCACATAATGCAAAGTGAGAATTATTTTTTTTAGCAATATTATGGGAAAAGATTCATAGAGTGTAGATTCTCAAATTTCCCTCTACTTTTACTCTTTACTAAAGAAGTCATAATCTAAAAATCGATATTTCAGTTAGATAAGTATTATTTTCTTATTCAATTTCCATATTGATGTCATTTGTTTTTTTTAATAATTATTAATAAAAATAAACCATAACCCCTTTGTTTTCCACTCCCTCCCCTCATTGAGAGCGCCGTTTCCTTCGTTTCTTTTCCTCCCCTTAATCTGAAATGTTATCTTCTTCCTAACCCTAACCTTCCCTTTTGCCTGTTCCGACTTGGAGCAGCAGCCCAACAATCACCGATCACCATTCGTTCGTTTTTTTCTCGTAGGCGAAGATTCTCATCGTCACGGTTCGTTTTTTCTTTTTCCTTTTTCTTGATCTTTGATTTTTCTTGATTTTGATTTGAAGTCTAATTTAGGAAACAAATTATATCCCCTATTGTCTTGATCTTTGATTTTACATGATTTGTGAAAGGAAAAACCCTTATTATGATTTTCATGAACTTTTATTTTCTAGTCTTTATATTTCGAGCATTTTTTCTTGGTCTTGATCTTTGATTTCGTGATTTATGAATTAGAAAAAAAAATCATATGTTAGGTAAAGGTTGTTTTAACTTTTTAATGTTTTTCTTGATCTGTATTTTTCTTGCTATTTTTCGAGAACTTTGTTGATGCCTTTTGGTTCCTTTATGATTCTCTGTTCCTGGATTTTCGGTTCTTTTTACTGGATTTTGTTAGTGATTTTCAAGTAATTTGTTAATGATTTTGTAAATGATTTCCGGTTGTAACTTGTTAGTTGTTGGTGATCTGTATATGAAAAAATCATACACTTGGTAAAATTTGTACTTGTTCCTAGATTTTATTTTATCCATTTAATTGGCTGATTTTGTATTTTTTTCTTTAAATAATTATGTCAATATACTTGTAGAAACGTCAACAACGGGGGATAAAAATCAATATATTATGGAGATGCTTCCTACTGATTCTGAGGAAAAAGAAGGTGAAATCAGGGGTAAGCGTAAATAAATTTTTGGTGAAACAAATCTTAAGTGTATGTATTATAAATAGGTAGCATGGGTATAAAAATATGAAGTATGCAAAATGATTTGGATGTCAAAATCATGGAACTATTTAAATTAGTGTGAGATGATGGAAATATTCGAAATCTATTAAGCTTTGGTTTTATATATGAAAATAAAAGTGTGACTTCTATTGGTTCAGCTAAGCTTGAGCATTGAAGGATCCCCCTCATTGCTTTATTATGTCCATTTCACTATTCAAATGAAGTGTGCTTTGGCACTAATGCCCAAGTTGAATTTGCCTCAACAAATAGCATAAAGATTATGAGGTTCTGTTTGGATCTATACAAATTAACTTGGATGTTAATGTTGTATAATTTATAAAATACTGTTTAGATGATGAAAATATTTAGTAAAAAGGTTAGACTCAACTAATAGAGTTGACTTAGCTTTAGTATTATGTGAACTTGGACATGCGATTGTCATGACCTCGCAAGGCAATTCAATGAGGCACATAAGGTGCAAAATTTGCATTGAGGCTTAGTCTATCCACATAGATACTATTAATGTAAGATTGCTCCTCACACGCCTCTTTCCTTACTACTCTCTTAGTGTATGTTTGTAGCCTCATTATATTATGGTTGAACGATATGTATTTAAACCATGTTTGGAATCTCTAATCTCAATTTAGGGCTGCACACAGTTCGACCTGGTCTGGTTTAGCATAAAAATTAAAAATTCCGGTCTAAAAATCACCAGACCAGACCAAATTGGCCTAGTCTACAGTTTTTCCTTTTTAGTGCACTTTTTAACCTAAATTTGGTGAAGTGATCCCATATGTGGGATTTTTGTTTCACAGGCTTCCTCTTTGTTTGCTCACAACATTATCCTTTTTTATTTCATTATCATCATTATCATTCACTTCATTTTCATCACAAATATGAATGATTCATCCATCGACATCTACAATTACCAAACATAAACCAACATATTAATTTATTTAGATATAAACCTTGTTATCAAACATCAAAACCAGCACATACGAACCCTAGAAAACTAGTACACAAACATAATTACATAATAAAAATCACATGAAATTCAGAAAACCTTAAAATTCAGGCAAACTCCGAAAAACCTTAAATAACGAGTACATAGAATCTCTTAAAAAATCAATATACAAACATAATAAAAAAATGAGGCAAAATTCAACAAAACCTAAGAAAACCAGTACATACAAATCGAAAAAAATAAAAAAGTCAACCAAAAATTCAAAAAACAACAAAACTAAAATAAAATCCTTAAAGAGAGAGTAGAATACTTATATTAAAAGATTTTACTTCTGATTCCATCTTGAAAATTAGCACTTGAGAAAGTTGGTGATAGAAAATTGATAAGGGACGAAGGTAGAAGATAAAGTGGTGGAGTGAGAGCCTTAGTGTTAGTGACGCCGCAGAGAAAGTTGAAGAACAAAGATTAGGCTTCCATGAATTTCATTCTTTCGAGTTCAACTAAGAATCCTAATATTATATCCTATTCAACCTTATGGGCTGTTTTGTATTATTTAAAGTAGGGCTTGCTGCCTGCCAGCTTATATCCTACTTCATGAAATATATAATTACGGTTTTATGGTTATGGTTTTCACCAGGCTGGAATATATAATAGGTTAAAAACAAACTAGGTGAAAAATTAAGTTATTACTTTACGTTAATACATCTCTGTAATAGATAAGTCGTATCCGTTACCGAAATTGGATAGTATGGAGACTTCAAGTAACTCCTAAAAGGACACTTCCTTTATTAATCTCAAATCACAAGTTGTTTATTATTACAAGGGTAGCTCTTTATATAGCCTAAGCCCCAAGAGACAACTACAAAATAACAACTAATCTAGCTAACAAAACATAAGACTAATTAATAGTGAAAAGTCGATATTGTCCTTGGACCCTTTGACCCAAGTCATCACAATCTCCTAACGACTCAGTAAAATTGTATGTCAAATTAGATAAACTAGTTTGATGTTGCCAGCTTGTGCAATACTAATAATTACAAGGCGGTTAACTGTAAAAGAAATATAGAGAAAAAGCCTGTCGTTGATGTAATTTATGAAATTTCAACGCTAAAACACTTTATAAAAAGCAATGCAAATTTTAGTGAAGGAAAAACAAATCTATATAAAAATCAAGTTTCAAATGCATTCATCTTCCTCATTTTCTTATATTAGTTACATAGAAAATGTTCGTTTCATCATATTCAATATTGAAACAACACATCTTCGGTTCTTCCTTAAGAAAAATAAATCTGGCAGTGGAAGATTTAAAATAGTAGAAGGAAAATCAGATCCCAACAAACAATTGCAAAAAGAAAGATGAAAGATGAACGAAAAAGAAAGAAGAGGATGTAATGGTAGTCAAAATGAAATATTTTTCTCTTCTAATACTAAATTACAAAAGAAAAAGTATTATAGCTGAAATTTGAATTTAATCAAATATACAATTGTTTATCCTCTAGGCGCATGAAGTCCAAGGCGCTAAAGGTGCAACTCTAGCTCGCCTCATGTATCTTGTTGCACCTAGACTCGGGAAGGCATTTTTGTGGTCTCCTCGTCTAGGCACGCCTCGAATGTGCTTTTTTAGAACACAATTTGCCATTTACTAGTTAAGTTTAAATACAATAAGCATAGGCTCAAAGTATTTGGATTTTATTCTAAAAGATTCGCTAAATTCCAATTGCTTCAAAGTATGATATGACATCATTACAAAATGGTTAGAGTTAAATGTTCTTTTGGTTTTATGCAGCGTATTCATCTATGTATGAGCTAGCTACAAGCGTGTAGCCCGTCTAGGTAGTGTAGTGAATATATTAGTGATCTCTAATAGATGATTAAGACCACAAAAAAATTGACGTGAAAAAATAGGATATAATTTAAGATGGAAGGTTAAAGATGTAAGTTATTATTTATGATGAGGAATGCCAATTTACTTTATGCAATAATTAGGTTACATGGAGTTGTAAGTCTAGAGTTTAAAACAATAACTCTTATATCACTAAGATCCAAGGTATGAAGTGCCTTGATGAACAAATTACTCTTTCAATGTTTAGACAATGTTTGTTGGAAATAAATAGCAATAAGAGAACACAAAAAATTACGAGGTACCCAATGTAGGCTATGTCCTCGGAGGTGTGTAGTATCTTGATTTATACTATAACAATGGATTTCCAAGAACTCTTACAATAAAGTATTACAATTGATAATATGAGATGGTTAAGGCTATTTGTTTAGGCTAGGGGTTATTTTTGTGGATGAGCATATGAGCTCTCTATTTATTGAGACTAATTTCATTAATGAGTATTCATACTTAAAATTATGAATAAATAAGATATAACAGCTCCAAGTATAAAAAATGTCCTAAAAAAAAGAATCCTAGGCCATTAGATAGGGCCACTCGTTCGAGCTACCAAGCTACTTGTTCAAGTTGTCGTTGAACATTCTGAACTATGTGCTCGTTTGAGTACTATGCATGCTCGATTGAGCACTTCTTTGCTGATCCTCCTAGAGCATTCTGAACTTGTTGCCTAGGTTGCACTAAAACGGACACGGACACGGACATTTTTATTTTGTTTTTTAAAAAACGTGTCATTGACTGCTTGTCGTGTCCCTTCCGTGTCCTTGCCGTGTCCACGTGTCCGAAAAAATATTAAAATATTGGACACTTCATTTCGCGTGTCGGACACGGATTTTCGCGTGTCCGTCGCGTGTCCGTGTCCGACACGTGTCCGACACGGGACACGCCAGTCCAGAGACGTGTCCGTGTATTCCAGTTCGTTCAAGGCAAGTGGCTTTCGTTGGATGCCTTGTTAGAGCACCTCATACAGCAAACTTAAAAGCTTCCTCATTAAGTACATTGATCATACCTCTTAATTCCCATGTTTAAGTCACACTTCAATACCTTAATAACTTCATGCATTGATTCACATACTTAAACACACTTTAACTCCACACTTTAGCACACTTAAACACCCATCTTAATGTACACACAATGATCGTTTATTGAAAACAAAACAAAGAGATTATTTTTGAATGACCCTTTATTGAAAACAGCATTTCCACTTCGCGTAAATAAGAAGTGCGTTTAATTTAAGAAGATTTTTTTGTTTCAACCTGAAGTCAAAGAACTATGAGTCTAATCTTTGGCTTCATTGAGAATTATAGATTGAATATGATGAAATTGTAATAGAAGTATTAGTTTAGTGTTATCTTTTAAATATTAGTTTAACATGTATTATGTGTTGACTTTGTCTACAAGTTTGCCACAACATTTCATCATCCTAATGCCATTAATTGATTCCCACCTATGTGGGATCCAGAGGGATTGATTTTACACGACATTACCCTAGTTAGTGATGAAAATATTTAAGGCATTAAGTTGCGCTAATTGAGAGCATAAAACTCCATGCATGTTATCTATTCTAGATGTTGATACTATAAATCATGAATATTCTTTGTATATAAATACTTGATGTAGGTAGTGGACGAAATTGTATGTAACTAATTATATTGTGTATGCTATTCGCTGAGGCTTGAGTTTAAATTTGGTAAATGTCTTGGAAAATTTTCCTATCTTGTAGATTCTTAACTATTTTATCATACTTGCTGCCTTTTCTTGCAGATTCTAAATTATTTGATGCGTCTCAATACGCGTTCTTTGGGAATGATATTGTTGAAGAAGTGGAATTGGGAGGACTTGATGATGATGAAGAAATCCTTGTGGGTGGAATTGAAGATGATTATCAATTGGACCATGAAGAGGTTTATTCTTTGATTTCCTTTTCCAACTTTGATTTTATGCTCTTACCGCTTGTGCTTCTATTACTTTAATCTCTTGCGCATGATCCATTTTTTAATTCTCTTGTAAATATGATTGATCCTACTCCCACTTCATATCTCAAGCTTGTTTTATATGTACCATTAATTATACTAGTACCATGAGTACTCTAAATCTGAAAGTATGTGGGTATTCGTAAAAACTTTCTGTGAAAAATTGATGAACTCAGATTTTTTTCGGATTAGTACTCAATTCTTAGTTGATTGTTAGTAGTTTTTCTTCGTTCAATAATCTTCAAACACACCTTATTTTACATTTGTCGTCCTACTTTTTGTGTTTCTTCGCCCCATTTCTTTATGGCCTAGTATTGCGTATTTACCAAATTCTAAAAGGATGAAGCTGACTTTGATTAATACTTTTTTGATGATTTTCTCCTTTGAATTAACTGTTCATTGGTTGATGTCATATTATATAATGCACTTCAATGATTTTTTAGGCAGTTATAACTGTTTTTGGGATAATTTTTATGATGCAAAGAGTTCTAATTGTAATCATTACAACTATTTACTTTTTAAGGTACTTATTACCGACAATCGACATTAAGGTTTTTACATTGTTACATTACTAAAAAATTTCAAAGCTTGATCTATCATCAACGACCTTAGTGACTTTCGTCACTTCTCCATCCTCATTTTCTCTTCATGTTGAGAGTGATCTTGTATGGTTGATATGGTATTCCATGTAGTGAAACTCTTTGATTATGGTATAGAAGTATATTGACGTAAGTGATATTTCCTACTTTATGCACTTTTAAGATAGGTTCGGTCATTTTAATATAGTTTAAGATATGTATGGAAAGTGCAAACAAACTTAAGACATGTGAGGAATGATTGAAGATTTTTCGTTCATGATTTTTGTACATGAATTTTTCTTAATAACAAAGGTATTGACCCTCTTTCCTCCATTACAAAGAAGTATTAGCTGCCATCATAAAATAAATGAGTAGACCATTGATCACTAACACTTGGTTCATCATTATGAGAAATAAGATCAGGTAAAGGGTAAAAAAATCAGGTATGGTGTAAGGCTCCTTGAATGCGGATAACTATTGTATGAACCTCAACATATAAAGAGCTTATTGAGATATCTTATTTAAGGTTTGGTGAAGGGTGGCAAACACTAGGATGGCAGGAATAGTAGGAAGAGGTAATGGTTCCATGTTTGGGTTGCACTTGAGGGAGAAAGAGAGAGTTTGTATTCTTGACAATGCAAGAAAGCGTAGAATTGATAATTTGAAAAGACAACCCAAGAGTTGTAATATTACATTAAATTTTGTTGATCACTTAAGTTATAGTTACTTATAATTTTAGTTGTTAAACAGTATAATTAACATATAGTTATAGATACGCTAAAAGTACCTCATACAGTGCAATTGTAAAAGCTATGAGCTTAGTATTGCATAATAATAATAGTAGTTCAACAATAGAAATGCAATTATTAAGTTCGAAACTTCCCTTATATCATTTTTTTTTCATAAAATCACACCGCATCGGCTGCGATTCGTGTTATTACTCCGTTATAACTATTTTTCGCATACTGGCCATTTTCGCAAATGCTTCCACGATAGTGGTTTTTTCCTATGTATATTAGTTTAAATAGGTGCTAGGCGCAAAAGGTCCTTTTATAGAGGTGCAAGGCGAAGATGCGGGCTTTTAGCATGCAAGAGGCACAATTTTGCTAAAAAGCTCCAAAACAACATGAAATTCATATTATAGTAACATTTAAGATTAACACTAATTTAGCACATAAAGTCATTTGATAGCTCGATAAGTGGATAACATATTCTTGAGTTAACAAACGAAATAAAAACTAAAACTAAGACAAAGGTAAAGAAAGTAAATAGTGATTCTTGATGCTTGAAAAAAGATTTGATTAGAATATTGTATCATATAATCAGATGGCTATAATTAAACAGTTGTATTTATATGTATATGTATATTTATATTATGAAAAAGTAAAAAATTTAAGCTCATCAATTTAGGAATGAAGTAGGTAATCATGCTATCAAATTTGGCTCATCAATGTTAATAAGAAAAAGAACATTTTAGTCATAAGAAAGTAGAAACATATAACATAGATAAAGTGTAATACAAACAATAAATTTGAGAAATAAATTTACTCTTTAAATATATTTGAAAAAACAGGTTGCTAGAATTTAAAAAAAAAAATAGAAGGAAAAGAAAACAAAAGCAAGTTGAAGAAAAGACAGCAGCAATGGTAATAGGAAAGGCTGAGAAAAGATTAAAAAATACAGCAGCCGAGGTAGACAGCATCACAAACAGATAAAAAATTAAATAAAACAGAAGAAAGGAGAAGAAAAGAGAAGTTACATGGCGGATGGTGATCGACAGCAGGAGGCGGCTGGCGGAGAAAGGTGGCAGGTGAGCTGTAGAGAGAGGATGTTTGGAGCTGGAGCAGTCAAGCAGCAGAAATTAGGTTTTGTATGATTGGCCGATTGTTTTTCAGTAATATTAGTCAGATTGAGTTTTTTTTTTAAAAAAAAGAGGCGAGTAGTGGCGTGAGGTGATGAAGGCGACAAAAAGGCATGCATCTGTTGTGCCTCTTGTTCCGCGGTGCGTCTAGAATCGTGGATGTGTTTTGGAGCTCACCTTGGTAATTATTCAGGATTTGAGGCCAAATGAGTATTTGTTTTATACTCCAAATAATTTATTTTTGCCAATTCCACAATTCGAAAAGAATTTCAAACACCATAAATAGCATTTACCGTTGCCTAAACGCTTACCGAGTTGAGTTTCATAGGTCTCGATAAGCTCATAAAGGGATCTCAGTTTTTGAGTTTAGTAGCATTTTTTGGAACTCTGCTTCTTTAGTGTGCTGTTTTTTTTTTGTTTTTAATATTGTGTTGAGTTGTATCATTTTTCTGAGATGGGGCACACTCTGCATGCTGTTAATGATATTTTTAATAGATTAATCTCTATTTACTGTATACAATTATTAAATGTTATCTGAAAAATAAAACCATGAAATGTGAATGCAAAGTGTAATTGGTGTTTTATTAGTGCTCTGTGTGAATTTTGGAGTTCTGATTCTTCAGGTTGATGGCATAGAATCTTTTTCAGATATTGATGATCTTGCTGGTGCTTTGTCAAAGGTCAGTCACGATGCCACCATGTTATTTTAATTAATCTTGGTGATATACTGATATTATGCAATATTGAATTGCAATTCCTGTCTGTTCTTTCTTATATGTTTTTACGTTTCTCATATTCCATTGCATAGACTCTGAAATGCCATTGTGTTTTAAAATAAGAATGTTTATTTAAAGAAGTGGGAGAGTGGAATGGTGCAATTTTTGAGTTAGTCTGATCTATTTGCATAGCACAACCTTCAAATTAGAAACAACTTCAATCAAGGTAAAATCCAGTTTAAGGTCAGTCTAAAGAGTTGTATTTATGTCAAATGGTTTATCTTTTGCTTTAAAGTAGACAAGGTGCAGTGCAATGTTAGTTATGTCTTTAACTTCTAATTTTATACCTTGCTTTCTCAAAACTTACCTGATCACATGAGCTCCTCCAAGCTTTGTATTTGGTTTTTTGAAGCTGAACTTTGTCTATAATTGTTTTCTTTTTTTAATTTAATGTTCTTTTAATTTCCTGGTAGTGCAAACGTGTTCACTTGTATTATATTAAGGGTTCATAATTTGAAAAATTTAGTAATTTTGATCCTTGCTACAAGGATGTATCGAGAGATAGTATATTAATATTAATTGATATGTAAGTCTTGCTTTGATTTTCGTTGCTCAGCTATAATGTTATTAATCTGCATGTTGCCTTTAGAAAGAAGGTAAAGTTTTGAATGTGTAATATCAGCAGTATTACATCAGCCCAATGCCACTAAAGTGGCTCCCACATAGGCGGCGGTAGGATTGGGTCGGATATTTGCAATACTATCCTTGAATAACAAAGTCTTTCTGAAAGTCCCTTGATTTCAATACTGTTTGCAGCCTCACATGATAAGAGTGCACATGATTCAATAAATGAATTTTTATTATAATCCTATGTTAAAGAGCAATCTGTGATATTTCTCTTTTACATACGGTGTTTTTCTTTTCATTTCATGATCCCTATAATCCTATGCTTTTCATGTCAGCAAAGATATAAACCTTCAAAGTTTTTCTGGTTCCTCTGTTCATAACTTCTTTTTCATGCAGCTGAACAGGACAGTCAGTGAACCAAGACCTCGGCTTATTGCTGATAGGGCGTCTCGAGAAAGTGAGTACAAGCATATACCACTTGACTACTATATTGTATGTGGCTAATGGAGTCTTCCATCCTTTTCTGTTGGAATTTGGCTTGGTTATGGATGCCTTTTATGTGTCTCTTGTTAAAATAGAGACCTTGTCTCTGTATGATATAATTATCTAAAGGTTTAATAAGTAAAATCTTTGTGCTTGTGATTTATTGTATCTGGCTGTTTTGTTTCTTTTATTGTTTTTTAGAAGTTTGAAGGCTGGGCCCGAAGTATTTGGAATATAATGGGGAGTATAATAAAAGTATATATACCATTGTTATCCTAATAATGTACACGTTATATTGTAGAAGTACATCATTTTGGGTCGGAAAGCAAGTTGTTAAGGAAGAAAGGAAAACATAAAAGAATATGAGGGAATGTGAAACTCACATTGCCCTTTTTCCCTTTTCTATAAATTTTATTTTAACATTTACTTCAGAAGGGTGAATTTAGTAGTGTTAGATAGTTAATATAATTGTTCCTCACTGCAACCATTGGTTCTTAGCTGGTTGTCCTGCTGTGCATTTACTTTACCACAGGATTCTGTCATGATTTAGCCTTGTTAATTTATTTTTCTTTCAGGACCAGTCACAAAGACTTTATACTGGATACACTGCCTTTGATAGTTCCGTTGCTTTTCTTCATTTGATTGTTCTGTTGCTACTTGCTGGAGAACATTTTAAATTTCTCTCTTTTTGTCCTTTTTTTGGCATTATTTGTGTTTGTTAGATTACTCATAAAATGAGTTATGTTATCATTCAACATGTATAAGTTGGATTGTACTCCTTCCTATTTCAAATCAAACTTTCGCCTACTTATGACGCAACCTTTGTTGACCAAGGATTTCTCCCGAGTGAGCACGCTTAACACAATGTATTCATATACTAAGTTTGGCCACTATTATCATAATCCGGGGCCAGATATCAATGTATGGTTGCTAGAAAGTTTGGCCACAATGTATTCATATACTAAATTTGGCCATTATTATCATAATCCAGGACCAGATATTAATGCATGGTTGCTAAGAAGTTCTATCATTATCTCTGTTTGGCAAGTTCTGATCTTTTCCTGAGTTGTATGACATGCTTTTATGTATCCTTATGTTTATTTACTGTCAATTAAGCTCAGTTCAACCACTTTTTTTTTTCAGGTTCTTCTGCAGCTGACTGGGCGCAGGATGTTGATTATTCAACCTGGTATGATCAGCATGCACACCATGGAGACGATTCTGAAAGCAAGTTGTGGTCTTCACAGCCTTATACTTCTGCTTGTGTTGCTGAGTCAAAGGGATTGCACAGAACTGCATCATATCCTGAGCCTCCTCCTCAGCTTCTTCCCCTACGTCATCAAAATTTATCCAGTGAACCAATTCCCATGCCTAGGTCTTCCATTCCTTCTTTTTCTGGTAGTAGGCCGCATATGCTTTTACCAAATAACCACACGCATCCAAACAACTTGTACCTTTCTGGTGGACCACATATGACTCTGCAATCACAAACATCCTTTTCTGGTCCTTTGCCTGGTTTACCTCATGGTTCTCATCTTTCTACTAATTTACCTCATTTCTCCCCTCCTGATCATTCTATGGATGGTCGCCCTCCTAGCCAATGGCTAAATCATGCTAATCTTATGAACAATATGTTGCAGCATCAATTACCTCATCAGAATGGATTAAGACCTCAGTTGATTACTCAACAGCAGCAGCAGGCGAATAGATTGCACCATTCAATTCCTCAACCTTATGGTAATATAACTGGGGTAAATTCTCAACTATATGGTCCTCATATTTCTCAATCACCACCCATTATGAATAAATTTGATGGCATGATGGGACTTCCTGATCTCAGAGATAGACCTAGATCATCACAAAAGAACCGACAAAGTTTACGGTACCCCCAACCGGGTTTTGATACCAATGGCCAGCGAACTGATGGTGGGTGGCCGTTATTCAGGTCAAAGTATATGTCAGCTGATGAAATTGAGAATATTCTTAGAATGCAGTTGGCTGCAACTCACAGCAATGACCCTTATGTAGATGATTATTTCCACCAAGCTTGTTTATTTAAAAAATCTGCTGGTGCAAGGTTGAAACATCATTTTTGCCCTACGCAACTGAGAGATCTTCCACCACGAGCACGTCCTACTGATGAACCTCATCCTTTTCTCCAAGTCGAGGCATTGGGAAGGATTCTATTCTCGTCTATCCGCAGGCCAAAACCACTTCTTGAAGTTGATCCTTTGAATTCAACTAGCCCTGGCTGCAGTGATCAAAAAATCATTAATAAACCCCTCGAACAGGAACCTTTGTTGGCAGCAAGAATTACTATTGAGGATTGCCTTTGTCTTCTTCTAGATGTTGATGATATAGACCGTTTTCTTCAATTTAATCAATTACCGGATGGTGGTGCTGAATTGAGACAAAGACGACAAAGCCAACTGGAAGGATTAGCAGCTTCTCTTCAGCTTGTAGATCCACTTGACAACAGTGGGCAAACTCCAAAAGATGATCTTGTATTCCTACGTATAATTTCTCTCCCCAAGGGACGGAAACTTCTTGCGAAGTATCTTGGTATGCTTACTCCTGGAAGTGATCTCCTCCGGATTGTTTGCATGGCAATTTTCCGTCATTTGAGATTATTGTTTGGTATCCTTCCATCTGATCCTGCAAACGCCTTGGCAACTTCTTACCTTGTGAACGTTGTATCATCATGTGTCAGCAAGATGGATCTTTATGGGCTGGGTGCTTGCCTTGCCGCAGTTGTTTGTTCGTCAGAGCAACCTCCACTTCGCCCCATTGGGAGTTCTGCTGGAGATGGTGCCTCTATTGTTGTGAAGTCTGTACTTGATAGAGCAGCTGAGCTACTTAAAGACCCTAATACTGCTAGCAGCTATAATATGCCTAATCCAGCCTTCTGGAAGGCATCATTTGATGAATTTTTCAACCTACTCCTGAAATATTGCTTAAACAAATATGATAGTATTGTGCAACCACTGGCATTGTCGAACATGGCTAGTGTTGGTTCTGATGTGGCAAAAGCTATTAAGAAGGAAATGCCTGTAGAGCTGCTACGAGCAAGTCTTCCTCATACTACTGAGAACCAACGCAAGCTCTTACTGGATCTTGCACAACGTTCTGTGCCTTTAATTGGTTAGTCTTAACTTGATGGCCGACAACTTTAATTTTGAAACAAGGATCTGAGGCAGAGAGAAAGTAATAGTCTTGAACAGGGCTTAGTCGATGTTTCATAACCGTCCATCGTTCTGAAAAATATGTCGTCCAGCAGAAGAATGTGGCGGAGGCCCCCAGAAAATAGAACCAGTAAGCCTGTCGAAAATTGAAAATTTTGTTGGTTTTGTTTTGGAGCTTATTTTTGATGATGCTCTCTGGTTAGAGTAGAATGTACATGGTTGAGAAGCGGGTCCGGTCCCATGTTCCTTTTGTTATTTGGTTTGAAGGAGCTGGGACAAATCTGCAAATTTCTATTCAAGCTCAACTCTTGGCCTTGTGCTGTTTGTTTGATAATATCAGTCTTGTAGAACTTCAGTTGGTTATCAATATTGAATTATATGGTTTCCTTAAGAGGTGGGAAATATTCAAATTGTACTGTCGTTGCTTTTGCTTTTGTCTGTGTATAACAATAATTAATTAATGTTTAAGTTCATGCTGGCTTCATTAAGCCTTTGTTTCATAAGAATTATTTCATCATGGCAAATAAATATGCAAATGCAATGTTGGTCCTATTGGCAATTGTAATTTTGACATTGTACGTATTTAGGAAGCAAGGTGGATCGGATGGTTGTCAAGAAAAATAAATGGATATAAATTGTGATATTCAGGTTTGGACGGAAGGGAATCCTAGTCTATCCTTATACATGGGCATTTGGCAAATAGACTTAGCAATTGTAGTTTATTACTTTATTTTGATATAAATGGAGAGTTGAGTGGTCAAACTAGTTAATTCTAATGTTTGCAAAACTAATTAGTTAAAACAGCTTATTGATAAAAATAAATTGTTTTTTAACAAGCTGCTCATAGTAGGGAGTTTAAAATTAGCTGATCAAATTAGTCACTATAATTAGCTATCAGTTGTTTGCTAAACACTCTCATATTTTTCCTTTGTCCTTTTTTACTTGTACCAAAACTAACCTTTGAACTATTTATTATTTAAAATATTTTGCATATTGTGGCTACCATATGAAAAAAATATAATTATGTGCGATCTTGTTTTATTCATTTCGTCTCATACGTTCATAATATCAAATTTTTATATTTTATTTATTTATAGGTCAAGATATACACAATTTGACAAACTTATTGAAATGCACAAAACAATATTTGGTTGCAAGCAAATAACGGAGTAAATATATTATTAATCCAAAAAACTCTTGGCGTCATCTTCTATCAAAATTACATACGTGTCATATTTTCATTGAAACTTGCCCACCAAATTCTATGAATGTTATCATTATTATATTAGTATTTTTTTTTTGACTTTTTTTCATATAATTTACTATCTTACAATTTTCACTAAAATTTTCCCATCAAACTCCTATGATGTTATCATTAAAATTATATTAAAATTTATTGGGTAATTTTATGTGGCAACTGTGAACTTTCGGTTTTTTATATGGTAGACAAATATTTTTTAATTTACGTGGTGACTTTTATCTTTCGACTTTTCTACGTGGTAAACAAAAGAGAAGAGTTTTGTTACCTTTACGTTATTTTAATCCGATGTAATGATATTTTTTTTCAAAAAAATAAACGTCGTGATTACCTTAATTGACCAAATATTTTAAAATTTAGTCAAAATAAGTACTTTATTTAACCAAAACTTAACATTTTGTCCATCACACATAAAACTTAAAAATTTAAAGTTACCACATGAATTTAAAAAATATTTGTGCAAAAGCTTAAAACTCAGGCCATCACATGGAATTTCCATTTTTTTTTAATACTTTTTTCCTATAATTCTCTATCTTACATTTTCATTAAAATTTTCCTATAAAACTCCTATCTGATGTTATCATTATTACTCCTTTCTATTCATTTTATATATTCCATTTGATCCTTTACCATTTTTAGGTGATAAAATAGGACCACGTGTGAAAAAAAAAAATTATTTTTGAATTTTAATAAGGTAAGATGAGCTTAATATAATGGTGTAAAAAAGTTAAATAAAAGTAATTAGTAAAGTTAACATATAAAAATTTTAGTCATCACGCATGAAATATTCGACATGAACTAAATTTTTATAATCAAATGCATATAACTTTGTAAAGCAAAGGGAACATAATTAAGAAAGGATGTCAAGTGTTTCGAAAAGTTTTTCACAAAAGAAGTGAGCTCTTGAGTTTGAATATTGCTGAAAACTATTTAAATGTTTCCCCTAAATTTTCAAGTTCAAACTTAAAGAACTTTGGAAGAAGAATTTGAAATTCCCAATTTGAAGGTTTTGTTCGAGTTCTCTAACCCTAATTTCGTTCATTTGCCTAACCCTTTGCAATTGAGTGTGATCTTATGAACATTGAACTCTCTCCCTAAAAAAGATTGCAAAATTCACATTTGTAGTACATACACGCTAAATTAGGTTTTGATTCTGACACTCTTACCTCTGTCACCCTTGGTGTATGCAATTATATTTCCTTCTCTTATCTGTACTACTTCACTGTAGCTTCCAAATGAAATTGATGATGAACCAGGAAAATAATCCATTGCTCAAGAAAATTGAAATGATTTCATTGTAAAAATCAATTTAGTTTTTGGGCAAAAATAACTATTGTTTGAATTTTGGGGGGGAAAAGATGAGATTATCTGTTGCAATAAATGTGAATGGATGGGTAATTTTGGTTTTCATATAGCCTATAATTGAAATAAACAAAAAGTAATTTGTTGTAAATAATTTCACATTTGAATTATTTTTGAATAATCTAACCTTTTGCTCTTAATTTGCGATTAGAATAACCTTTTATTTTATAAATAATATAACCTTTGTTCATAATTTGCTATAAATATACATAAAAAAAATTCAAATTTGAAATTGTTTATACTTAATAATTAGAAAATTAAATTATTAATCCAATTTTTTAATTTTCTTTAGGTAATATTTGACAACATAAAATTCATTTGAAAATATAAAATTTAATTTTGATATTCAAATTTAAGAATTGTAAATGATTCTTATATAATATGAATTTGCAAATTTTAATCAAATTTTAAATTGTTAGTGACCCAATTTTAAATTTTCAAATTCAAAATTTATTAAACATAATATTCAATCCAATTAGAGAGGAGTTTGATACTTAACCCCATTTCGGAGGTCCATTTCTGTAATTATTTTTCAAGTATCCAGGTCCTCAAGGAGTAGAGAGCTTGGCCAAACACAACAATGTCTGTAATGGTGGTTACGAGCTTGGGCGAATTCGTTATAGACCTCTTTACCGATCGTTGTCCCCTTACCTGCAAGAACTTTTTGAAACTATGCAAGTATGTTGCTCTATTTTTCCATCTTTCTTTTTTTTGGTCGCATGATTTCAGTCTTGTATGAAAATTTCTTGAATTGCTACTACTCATGCCGGAAGCCCTATTTGTTACATAGAGAATTTGAATGTTTGATGTGGAATTGATTTCAATTCCTTTAATTTCGATTTTATAAATTGATTTTTAAACTTTCAAATTTGAATCCCTAGTTTGGTGAATACATAGATTCCTAATTCCATCATTTTACATCCGATTTCCAAAGGGATTAGAACCATGATTTGCACCGAAATGCTGCCTTTCATCCCTCTATGCTACCGAAACCTTCATGATATTAATTTTATCGCCCCTTTTGCCAGCATGAAAGATTCTTCTTCCACCGAGTTTGGAACTTAGCTCTCCGGTAATGTCAATAGCAGTTAGTGGTTGCTAGAGGAGAGATAAACCGAGGACGGTGACTCAAAAAAGAGGAGAAAGAATGAGAGTTGTAACTCAATTGGCCGATAACCGTGAAACACGGCTAAGGATTCCGTGGTCATGGTGCAGAGACCATGAAATAAATGCGAGGCTGTTTCTTTACATAATGACAGCTTTGTAACGAATTTTGAGCTTACCGTTTTGTTACGTAGTTATTGATTTAAAATCATAAAAGTGTAAGTTGTAACATGTATTAGGTTCCAAAAAGTCTATTATAACCTTTATATTAAATATATGTTGTAGAAACTTGAATTAGTTTGATAAAATGGATAATTTCAAGTGAACAATTCACATTTCGAAGTTCACGAACGAGTCACAACACCGTGATGTCTCAGAGTCTGCGATATTGCTGCCGTTATCACAATTGCAATGACATTCACAATTTTTTTTTCTATGCCAGAAGATATTGGAGGAGAGATTAAAGGGTGAAATAGATCAAACTAGTTTATGGAAGTGTGAGAGAGAATGAGTGGGATGACCTGATATCCTGAATAATGGATGGGTAATGTAGCTGCAAATAACAACAAATTAGTATTTGTCATTGTCAAACTCAGTCCAACTCTTTACTAGTCACACAAGGAATTCAGTCTTTTCCAAAATTGCAAGTGTAAATCAGCCTAACAGCCAATTGTACGTGGAAATAAAATCAGAGTTCTCAAACAGGGCATAAAGTCAGAGTTCCTAGACAAGGCTTAAAATCTATTGTCTAAAAGGATTTTTATTTGTAGTGGTATGAAAATTAAGTTTTGATAAATTGGCTGTTGTATTATATGTGGTTAAGATGTTGGATTTTAGGATCAAGAATTTGTTAAGACGAAGTGGTTTAGTTTGTTTGATGACATCTTTTTAAACACTTTTAGTCAGAAAACTTAGCCTTACTTAAGAGTGGATTAAATAAAAGTGGAAGTACACTTTTTAGTAAAGTCTTGTGTAGAAATTCATTCGGTTGCTTTGTGTTTATATTTGCAGGATCAAATACTACAATGGATGTTTATTTCACACAGTGCAAAAGGATTTCACAGCTCAAACTGGTGATCCAACTGGCACGGGAAGTGGTGGCGACTCTATTTACAAGTAAGTATTATCAAATCAAGTAACTATTCTTATGGCATGTAAGTACATGCTTTTTTTATTGCTCTTCTTTGGGCTAGAAGTATTGTTAGGGGTTAAGGATTCCACCCCCTAGTTGTTTACCATTAGAATTTAGATCAGCTTCTAATTGGACAAAACACGTAATATTTTTCCAAATGTATTGTCATGGTAACTTATTGCAGTGAAAAAAGAGGAAATTGTTGTGGGTCACTCGAATTTCTTTGGATTTCCAAAATCTGCTTTCCATAATGTTGTGAGCTATCATTTTTCTAGTGCATCCTTTGACATATGTGTGATACTCAAACATATAGTAAATTAGCTTATTTTATCTATTCATGAGTTGACTTCAATCTTAATTTTTTTCTCTAGATTTCTATATGGTGATCAAGCTCGATTCTTCAATGATGAGATTTTCCCTGACGTAAATCACTCAAAGATGGGTACTGTGGCCATGGCTAGTGCTGGGGAGAACCTGAATGCATCCCAGGTATATGCGTACCAACAGGAACTCTAGTTACTGTTTTCAGAATTCAACGTTACATAAATGTTCTTTTGTTCTTATTCTCCCCCAGTTTTACATAACATTACGGGATGATCTGGACTATCTTGACGAGAAGCATACAGTAAGTGGATTTCCTTACAATTTTCTTGTTCGTTGATGCTTTTTGTGCTCTTTCCCTTATGAGAATCATATGTGCAGTGAACTGGCAATATATTAGTTGCGACCTTGATCTAGAGTCACTGTCACTTGACAATCTTGATACTTTCTTTAAGAGAAAAAACATTATGGAACTTAACACTGATAGGTGTTTACCCATTATTTGAAGCAAATAAACAATCAAAAACAATTAATTGTATAGTAATTCATATTATTGTTCTAGACAATGCTTTGAAAGTACTCAATTCTAGTTGTGTTTGATGACTTGTTTACCTAAAGGTTTTAAATAATGACTTGTGTGTTAAAAGTATTATAAAAGATCATTGAAACAAACCCCTCATCATGTTCATTTAATCTTCAAAATTAAATAAAACCCTATGTAGGTTTTATGAGATAATTACAATAAATGTGAATGACACATACTTTATTGAATCTAAGCATAGGTGGGATTCCATGTGGGGTCAACTATTCCATAATGTTTGATGATCACCCTTAGACTTGAGAAGTTTTCTCGTTCTAGTTTGGCAAAAAAATTTGAAAAAGTACAAGGCATCTCCAGAATAGAAAAGTACAAGGTCAAGTTTTAGTGAGAACCAAGCTTATATGAGAACCCTCCGATAAAAATGTGTTACTTTTTCGTAGAAAAGGTGTTACTTTTGCACAAGAAAAGTTACTTTTGTTTTTAAAAAAATCTGATACTTTTTAGCAAAAAAGTGTTACTTTTAGGAAAAAAAATATAAATACAAAGTAACACGTTTTTTTCTAAAAGTAAACACCTTTTTATGTCAAAAGTAGTCCATTTAAGTTGTATTTACTCTAGTTTTAAAAGTCATCGAGTGACTAAATTTTTTCTTAAACCATGTGTTAGCAACCAAAAAAATCGTATGAGTGTAAAACTTAAAATGGACTCTCGTTGTGCATTTCTAAATCCATAACCAAAACACCCATAGATGTTTTTGTAGCCACCGTGACACCCCTACGTGTCCATTCAAATCACTTTCGATATAGAGCTTCTCCTTTATTCGTATGTTTTGCACCATATCATTGAGATCCTCCCAAAATTCCTTTTTAATAAATTCCACTACACCCACTTGCGGTGCATAAACACTTATGCCGTTCCTCTTTATTGTACAATTTCTACTCTTATAATTTTATCATTCTTTTGGCATACCTTAACTACATCCTTATATGTTTGTTTATTCATATTAACACCAACTCCATATCAATTCATCTTGTCTTGAGAATCACTATTTATATTCTTGCCTTTTACCTACTATCGTCTTGACCCTATCTCTAACCCATTTTGCTCTTGTAGACAAAATGTCAAATTTCCATATTTTCATGATATCTACTAGCTCTAAAACCAGAATGTCAAGCTATCAATGTTTTAAAATCTCAATCTTAACCTAAGACCATGTGTTTTCCATAACCTCTTATGCTTAAACCTTATGTGCCCTTGCTCATTTGACGCCACACTTAGAACGTGTGATGCGTCGTTTCTAGACGACGTCGTAGTATAAGTTACCTACTCTTGCTCATTTGACGCCACACTTGGGCAATGTGGTGCTTTGCTTTCTAGACGACCACCAACAATCTTTGCATATTTATCATTACATCGCTGAGTAAGGACACCCCCATGTGAATTAATTTTCATTCATGATCATAGGATGTTTCTAGGTTTTACTGAACCTGTTGTCACTAACCTAGCACTCATCCTTTTCCTTTATCCGGGCTTATTATGGTTAATAAGTGTCAAACACTCACACGTAGAGTTCTAATAAAGTAGTGAAATAAGTAAAGTAGCATTTTTACTACAAGAGAAAAAGAATTAAGTACTCCCTTTGACCCTAAGATTTTGCAACTATTGCTTTTTGGGCACTGACAGTCTTAATTTGTACTCCTTCCATTTCTTTTCAAACGTTCTATTTGCTTTTTGAGTACTATTCATCAACCACTTTTAATTTGTAATTTATTCTTAATCTATAAATTAAAGCATAGTCAAATGGGATTTTGTTTGATTCATCTCAACATAAGTTGTATTAATATCTATTTTTTATAATTTTTAATTATGTACAGTTAGAGATATTAAAGATTAAATTAGTGCATTAGCAAACGTGCAAAAAGCAAATGGGACATTTGAAAAGAAACGGAGGAGTATTTTATTATGTTTAATTAAAGATATTAACAATTGAATTTGCGCGTTGGATTGTGAAAAAAGTAATAGAAAAATCTTAGGGACAGAGGGAGTAATAGAGAGCAGTCAAATAAGAAAAATGGTGCAAGTGAAGAAAGGAGGAAGTTTTTCAATTTCCGATTTTTTTTAGTTATGCGCCTCGGCTGAGGCACATGGTACTACGCTTTGCTTGAGTATGAAAAACATTTCTTTTATGGTCCGATGCCCCAAATACACTTATCAAAACTAAGGCCAGCAAGCATTGATATTCTACCAGATTAGGATTAAAATAACAAGGATTATGTTGTATACCTCCAAGAGCACCTACTTGAAGGACCTTACGTAAATTCAAATTACAATTACTAATAAATAGGAATAAGAATGCAAGGGAAAGAGCTTGAAATTTTGAATCATTCTTCTATTACATAACATTCACTCCAAAGAGAATACACAAATGAAACTAAAGAAAGCATCGAAGACTGACGAGAGTTAGGCATACCTCCATTTTGCACCAACCAGATCATACTCAATTGTAGGCATGGTCTTATTCTTAAAATACTAAACTTGTTTAAGCTAGGCAACTAAGCCTAAACTAAAAAGAGATATATTCTAATGTTGTTTCTATTGTGATGGATCTGTTGTGTGCTAGGAGGATATTTCTATAGCTCTATTTTTTAGAGACATTTTCCTGAGTTGATCCTGGAATTTCCCTCTTGATTCAAATTTATAACCTCTTCTTGCTGCCATCAAGTCTTGCTTTTATCACTGTAACAGAAGCGACAATCTCGATACATAATTAACATTAATGATAATATTTGCAATAACAATGCGGAAGTCTCAAAGTACCAATTTGCTAAAAGCTTTTAAAAACTAAAAGCTTTATGACAAACGATAAATATTAAATCTGAGAAGGCAAATGAAAATACATGTCGTTTGTTCCAAAAATACATAATAATTATAACTAAATACGTCAAGATCATCAAACATCAAGTGAAAACAAAATGCAGCTAAGTCCTCGATAGCATAAATAATTGGTAGCTGCGGCCCGGATCGGAATCTGAAACTAAATCCTGCAACATGCTGTCATCCATAATACGGATGATAACCGATTGAATCGGTCAGCCCTATTCAGCTCAAAATACGGAAATAATACACTACATTTACAAAATAAGAATTAGAGTACGAACTTATAATTAATTGACATCACTGTATACTTTTACCTTATTCTTTTACTGTTTCACATTTTTAAGTCATTAAGATACCATTTTCAACCATGGCAGAAGTACGTTACTGCTACTTATACAATTCGATAATATTAATACTTAAGCAAGTTCAGTTGGTTAATACTCATAATCGTACCATGCCTCATAGCATCAACAATAATCAAGTTTATCACTGATCAACAAGCACAACAATATGACACCTGATATATGTAAGGGTCTAGCTAGATTAGGGCCGAAACCCTACATCTAATTGTGGTGGGAGTCGTCACCCCTCCAATACAATTATGGTCGATTTTCTATAGGATAGGTAGCTAACCCCCTGTCTTACACTGCATTTTACATGCCGGCTAACACGGGCGCCGGGATTGTACATGCCGGTCTATGGTTCGACATTACCTTACTATCAGGGTCATTCAATCAATACTCAGATAATTTCACACAAACACATCACATAATTTTTATTACTACATGTTGACTTTAACTTTGATCAACTTAGATGGTAACTTTCTTTATTTAAGATTTTACCTTTATGCCCTTCTATGTTCACTACTAAAGTTTTACACATTAAACTTTATTTAGAACTTTATTTTTAATATATCATTTGCTAATTAAATTTACACTAATAACTTAATATTCTATTAATAGTTTCCAAATTAATATTTTTCACAAGTAGCCGTTAAATTTTATTTCTCTTGAAATAAGTTTCCATAATCAACATTTTTAACTTTAAAACAAATAAATATTTTATTCTTTTCACAAAACAAATATTATACTTATGAATCAAGTAAAAGTATATTCTTTGGATAAATTTCCAAAATTCAACAAATTCACCAAAAATCAATATTTTAAGTTGAAAAACAAGTAAAACTTATTAAGTTCACAAAAATCCATATTTTAATGATAAAACAAATAGAACTTATAAGTTTACGAAATCAATATCTCTAGTTATAAAACAAATAACATTTTATAAGTTCACCAAAAGCATTACTTCTAGTTATAAAACATGTAAAACTTATATTTTCACACAAATCAATAATTCTTGTTATAAAACCAGTAAAAACATTGTTCTTTTAATATTTTCATAAAATCAAAATTTGACACATAAATGCAACTTTATTAAATAAAAAAACTACTTTTACCTTTTTACATAAATTTTGGTCAAATAGTCAACTAAGGAATATTTGGTACACACTAGTCATTTAATATCACAAAAGTTACTTTTATAAAAAAAATCTCATATATTCAAGGAAACACTTAACTTATAAAAATTTCTCAAAAATTTCTTTTTAACTTATTATTTATTATTATAGAAAAAAATGCTTGTAATAAATTAAAATAGTAAATAAAACCTTTTTTTTTTTTATGATAGTTGCCAAATGGCCTATGATTATTTTTAGACCTTTTCACTATAAAAAACTTAATTTAATTTATCATAATAAATTCTAAATTTAAATAATTCACATAATCACTAAAATAAAAACTTTTACACAATAAATAGAAACTTTATATAACTTTAAAGATAAGTTTTAATATTAAAATAAAGTATAATGTCAATAATTTTAACATAACCATACTTAGTAAAAGTATGTTCGTAAAATAGCACACAACTTTATAAACTATTTTAGAGGCAAATATAAACATATTAACAAAAATTCTAACATAAAAAAAATTCTTAAATATAATAGCATTTCTAATGTAACACATAAAAATTATACTTAATATCACTAATATTGAAAAAGACGATGCATTAAAGTTCGAACAATGTGTTTCAAACTCCAATATTGCCAAGATCGAGTGTATGAAGTTTTAGTGACAAACAAATTACGCTATCAATGATATCGACGTTTGTAGGAGAAAATAAAGCAATAAAATGACACAAAGATTTAACGAGGTTCACCCAACTAAGGCTACGTCCTCCGGTGTGTAGTATCTCTTATAATATCAAAAGGAGTTCAAAGAACTCTCAAATATGGAGAATTACAATAGAGAAGAGATATAGACTAGTGTTTGGCTTGAGGTGTATTTTGTGGATGTCCCTTTTGATGAATGAGAGCTCTCTATTTATAGGAGAGATCATACTAAGTAACATTAAGTACATTAAAGCTACGATTAAATGATAATGAAACATCTCTAAGTACATGAAGAGTCATAAAACAACATTCTAGAGTATCAGAGACTTCGCTCGACCAAAACAGAGGTTCGCTCGGTCGAGTGACTTGGTCGAGCGGCCCTTCAGAAGGCTTCTGACAGTATTGCTCGACTTGCATGGTAGAGCATCTTGATTCAACCTTTCCACTTCTTCATTAAGTCCCATAACTCTCACACTTCATTACCTTATTAATCCATACTTAATCACCATCATAAATCAATCATCAAAATTTAACTTAATACACCCACATTAACACATTCATGGGATTCCATCCCAAAGGTAACACATGAATGCACCTTATCAAATGTGCACTCAAGTCACACCAATCACAACAAATATGATATTTTTCACCAACTTTCTAAACATGTTTAAAAATTCATTAAACAACATACTAACAATATTTTTAGCATAACATACTTAGTATGAACAAAATCATAAATTCATTAACCAATTTCCCTAATTAATCATGCCCCATATATTTCATACTTTGCATATTATAAAGTAAATATAATGTAAAATTTCCACATAAAAAATAGGGTAAGAAATTATACCATACTACCACCAAGGATTAATACTAAATACTAATTAGGAAAATGGATAGTGTAATCCTCCAAGCTCCAATACTCCAAGCCCAAAACTCCAAAATGATGATCTTCAAGTACCCAAAATTATACCAACTATGCTTCTTCTTCTTGATTTTCTTCAACTAATTAATTTTAGGAAATTAGTATATGATATAATGAAGTGAAATTAGGAGCAAATGGAAGAAAAGTAGATGACTTAATTCCTTAATATTACATAACTAGAATGATATATTTTAGATGAGTTTTGTTTTAAGTTTGCAAGGTTGAATGTTAGGAAAATAGCTAGTATATAAAGAAGATATTTATGGGACAAGATCTTATAATATTTGGATAAAAAAAATAAAAAAATCATGGCTCCATATCTTACCCATAACCATCCAACATGATGGTAAGGATGAAGTTTGATTTCTTTTCAAACTTACTTTACATATGTAAGTAATTAAGTAATAAAAAAATATAGGTAGGTTTTGATTAATTAGTTTTAGGTAGTTAGGATTAGTTTAGGTGTAAAAACAAGCTTAAAAGTGTAATTAAAAGTATTATAATTATACTAGTTGTAAAATAGTTGAAGTCAAAGTGTTAAAGTCGTTAAAATAATTGTTAACGGAATTAATTAGGAATTAAGCATCTAAAACGTAAAGCTTTAGTAAACCATAAGTTAATTATATAATTTTGAAATTTTCGAAGCATATAAATTAGTAATTAAAACTTTTGGGCTCAAAAAGAATATTTTAGAAATATAAAATTTCGAGTTGGAAATAATTTAAAGAACTCCGACATGTATTGAAATTTTAAGGGATAAAATTGGATATAAGAATTAAATCTCGAGGAATAAAATTATATATGATGACTAAATTAAATTGGAGTTAAGGATTATGAATTAAGATTTTATCGGAAAAATAAAATTAATCGGGTGATTAAAGGAAAATTTTGAGTCTGTTACAATCACAATCTTGCAACTGCAACTTTGTAACTGTCATTCAGGTTTTTGTTTCTAGCTCTTAGTCAATATTCATGATAAACGTTTTGGACCTTAACTACGAATCAGCCCAAAAATACGTCCCTAGGATGCCCTAATAGCATTTAGAATGACCTTTTATTAAATTTATCATCGGTGCAACAATAATATTCCTGAAGCTCATTACTGCCTCTGTTCCCTTGAATATGCAACAATCAACATTTGCACAATTATTAAGGAATTGGTCGGGTCAATTAAATTGTGTGAATAAGATCAAAAGTGAGAGAATATGTGAGGATAAAAATTAAAGAAAGTGGTGGGGACATCACTCAGAGTTGGAATAATGCGAAGTGTAATGGGTGGACCTAAAAAGAAATATTGGCAAACTCATGGAAACAAGTATTTTTGTACTACTCAGAAATGGTCACATAATCAGAAGTTGAAAAAAAAATTTTACACAAAGGAAACTTGGAAACATCTAATTAAAAATGTATATAGTTGATGTATGATGTATATGATTGATGTATAACGATCTTACATGATTAAGACTTGATTATGGATTAGGTTTTTGGAGAGGTTGCAGAAGGTCATGAAACATTGACAAGAATAAATGAAGCTTATGCGGATGACAAAGGGAGACCTTTTAAGAATATAAGGTTATCATCTGTACATTTATATTATCATTTATATTGGGTTTGCTCTGCTAAAGCACCTCATATCTATGTTTCTATGTGTTTTCTAATGTCAAATTTATTTCAACAGAATAAAGCACACTTATGTTCTTGACGATCCTTTTGAAGACCCTCCACAGCTGGCTGATTTGATACCTGGTTCTTCTCCTGAAGGAAAACCGAAAGATGAGGTTAGTCTTTTTCATCATAAGATTATTGTCCTTTACTTTTTTTCTTGTGTTGCCTTTATTAAATTTATACATCTGTCTGAGCAAAAGGAGCCGTGTTTTTATGGTATTATTGTCTTTGTTTTGCTTATGGTTGCATGTGATAATGCTTCAAGGAGAGTAATGTGGCTAAACCACTCGAAATGTTTGCGCTATAAGTTATGCTTTCTGGTAATTCACACTCTGGTCTTTTGCCTATTCTCGAGATTCCATGTCCAGTTTTGTAAGTTGCTCAAAGGCCATAATTTTCACAGTAGCCTGAGTGACATAGATGGGACTTGGAAGTGATGTGATGAACTGAATTAGGCATTTTAATGTGAGTATAAGAAAATACAGAAAATCTGAAAGAATATGAAAATGGCAGGAAATGGTATACTGATGGCGGTAGTTAGAAGATAGTCACAAGCAATCGAGAGGCTTGTTCTTTCACGAGTTGTGAAACTCAATACAAATTTCTGATGCCGTTTTCTCCTTTACCTATTTTTTTATTTTTGAACTGTTTGATAGCAACTTTTAGTTACCAGTTCTGACACCATTGTCAGTTCAGTTACACTTAATTCTGATCTAAAGTTTCTGTTATATTCCCTTCGATAATCATTCTTTTCTATAATATTTGCTTTCTTCATGTGCCTTTCTTTACTTGATTCATTTCTATCAATCTTCTCAAACAAAAAATGTAACTATTTTCATTGCATCCCAACTCCTAAGTCTAAACCTTGGATGCCTGCAGCAGCAGCTTCCCTCTCCAATCTCGATGAACTTGATTAATATTTGTCAAAGTTGAAGACATGATAGGCTAGTGAATTGGTGATTTCAAGTTTATGCTTTGAAGCAGATATTTACTCCTAAGAAGAAGAGAAGTTATTGGAAGTTATGGAATATATTTTTTCTACTTTCATATATTTTAGGATGAACATTATTAAAATCTTCATTTTGATATCTGTCTTTTGCAGAATTAGTTCTTAGATCATTTGTTAGCTAGGATACCCAAGCCAGCTGTTTTACATTAATATTGTGTTCCACGTCAAGTTATTGTAGATCTGAAATTATGATGTCTGACAATTGACTCTTTCATTCACGCAATTTGTGCTAACCTTCCTCCTAATTGCTAGGGTTCCAGTTTTTAGAACTACCTTTGCTGAAGATAAACTCTTTTTTTCTTCCGTTTTTAATGTTCATTATGGTTCCCGAATGCAATATCTTGTGTTGTTACCTGCTTTATGGTTTACCCCTTTCATATTGATTTAGATAATATTCTGCAATTATATTTGTTTCATTTTTGGCCCCTGCATAGGTTGATGATGATGTGAGGCTTGAAGATGATTGGGTACCTATGGATGAACAAATAGATCCAGAAGACTTGGTGGAAGTTATTCGCACAAAAGAAGCACACTCCAGGGCTGTTGTTCTTGAAAGTGTATGTATACTTCAACATTTCTTGCTCTTATTGATTAAACCATATGTAGGGGCTGTACAATTAAGACTGGACTAGAAGCCAATAATTCTGGTCCAGTTAATGGTCTGATTTTTTGGGTTTGACTTTGACCAGTTGCATTTTGTTTTCTTTTGGCCGTGAGCATACTGTCATTTATGACAAAATCTGTCTAGACTATATAAGAGCAGAACATTCTCTTCTGGTCTAGACTGAACTGAACTGTCCTAGTTTGCAGCGTGTCCACCCAATCCATTGTGAACCGGTTTCAGTTTGGCTCTGGTCCAATGCATACTGCTATGATTTAACACAAAGATAAAACTAAGATGCGTGTACATCTCCATTCTGCAACAGATTGGTGACATTCCGGATGCTGATGTGAAACCTCCTGAGAATGTGTTGTTTGTATGTAAGCTTAATCCCGTTACTGAGGTGAGTATCTAATCTTTCCCTTTAGATATATTTGCTTCCTGGGAAGAACAACCCCAGTAAAATAGTGAAGTAGAGAGCAGCCCAGTTCATTATGAAATCTGATTCTGCTGAAATTGTGCATTAGAATTTAGCACTAATTGGGGCCTGTAGATGAGAAACTGTGATTGTAATTGACAGTGTCATGGTACAAAGCCGCAAAATCTGCGTGTTGTTATGTATGCTAGGTTACTCATGGGTTGTGATGTGGCAAATTAGAGTATTCCACTATAGCTGTCTGATTCAAGGGATTGTAATTTTTAAAACACATGATACGCAGTGAGCTAGGCCAGTGACTGAAGGTTATACTTTCAAATATACTTATCAACAACTTATTTTATTTATTGGTGATGAAGAGGGAGGTTGCAGATATTTGTAGTTACAACGTCAAAGTTCAAATTTCATGGCTTTAATCTGCTTAACATATTTAATTGATTGTAATGATTTGACACATGTTTCAGTTTTTTATGCAATAAGTATCTTTGCGTAGATGGAATCCTTTGTTAAGTAGTCTGAATACTCGCATAACCTTGAATTTTGTGATATGAAAATGACATCCCAACACCGGGAGGTCAAAGAGTCTTATAGGCCTGATCTTAGTTATACCTTAGTCAAGGTCACAAAATCATTTTTTTAGATATTAAAAAGTTTTATAGCGTTTCTTTATTTTTAGATGTACTGTGTGCTTGTGAGATTTTCTTTGGAGGTGGAATTAAATGGTTCAGTTCTCACATGATTCTAGACATGTTAAATGTTAATAGCTTTGATTATTTGCATTAACTTTGGTGTTAAATTTTATGCAGGATGAAGATCTGCATACAATATTCTCTCGCTTTGGGACTGTCACTTCGTGAGTGCATTTATAATTTACTCCAGCAATGATTATCAATTAATATGATCGTATTCTAAGTGGTGATTTGTTCTTAGGGCCGAGGTTATCCGGGATTACAAGACTGGTGATAGCTTGTGCTATGCTTTCATTGGTTAGTAGAATGTCATTAATTGTATATGCTACTATCATGTATTTGTATATTTTTTGCTATAAAATGCTAAGAAAACTAAGGTGTTTAGTTGGCATCTATGGAATGAATCGAATTCAGTCCAATGCTTTCTGGGTTTTTAAGATTCTATCTCTACACCAAGCTATTGAATCATAAACTTACTCCTCCCCTAAAGACTAAGGCTCCATACCCGGACATGATTCAAACCCCAGATAGAGATAGGAGAGGGGAGGAAAGAGAGAGAAATGATACTGCATATATTAATGTTCTGCTGCTGTACCATTTCTCTCTTTGGCAAGAATAAAGAAGTATCAAATACACATGGAGTTAGATAAGATGCATATCTGGATGAGTGGATATCGTCTATGGGATAGAGTTCGAAATGAAAATGAAAAGGTCTCAACTTCGCTGATATTGAAGACAATGAGAGATTACCATAGATATTGGTTCAGGCGTGTGCACAGATGATCGAAAAATAGTGTCTTTTATTTAGCTAGTCAAATAGCTCATAATATATTGAACCTATTCAACTATGTATAAATTTCCAGTACATAACATAGCCAAACAACTTGATATGTAGCATATTTCTGTAAACATGTTTTGCTTCCACTAAATGCAAGGCCAGCACTGGGTTCCTTATCAATGCTATGAACAAGTCAGCTCCTAGGTTAAATACATAACCAGATGTGCCTTTGCATACCCCTTTGTTCTTGATGTTTTTGATTAACGGAAATGTATTTGAATGACTACGTAAAAAACCCTCATTCTCTAACCACTGAGAAAATGCTTACTGTTGGCATGCAATTTGTATATGGTTTCTCTATAACCAATTAATCAGTAGATTGGATATTAGATAAATAGTGTAAGGCCTAGGTGATCTCAGCTAGCCTCCTTACCATTGAACTTCCATAATTGATACTTAAAAAAGCCTTTAAGTTCCCTTGTTCCATGTGAATCTTCGTAGAACATAGCTTTGGAGATGCTCTTAACAATATTAAGATTGATGAAAGCTTTCGATAAGCTCACATCCATTATCTGTTCAAAACTCAAATTCGATATCCGCCATAACACCACCAAAATCAGTAAGTAAGGCAATTCTCATATTTTATTCGATATCCCAGATCACATCTCTTGGTAGTAAGAGTCCAGCTACCATGTTAAAAAAAATTAAATTATGAGAAATGGCTTTACTTACTGAATTCCTTAAACCATCACCATAAATAAAATCTTGGGTCCGGAAATTGTTGACAGGACCAGAATTTCTGCCCAGTTTTATTTGCTGTACCTTGACTTCCAAGGCGGACCTCATCTAAATTTTTTAAGGTCTTCAGGAAAATTCATAGAAGTCTATTATTCCAGGATCCCTATCCTAGGTTTTTTTGTGTGTCTGTTCTTTCATTCAGAAGCAGTGACGGAAAGCTACAATACGTTTACAGATCACTCCTCTTTTCCAAGGTGAAAAAATATCCTTGAATCTCTTTAGTAGTGCTCCAGAGTCCGGCCATCATTTGCAGCCAATACATGAACAGTAGATTAGAAATCACAGAGTTATCTAAAATCTAAGACCACCGCTGTTTAGCCTCTGCCCTCTATCCAATTCTGAAATTTAAAGAGATGTTGCACTTAAGCTCCTATTTTTTACATGTGCAATGGCATTGAACGGACCTTCCACTTCCTTTCCAACCTCTTATGTATATCTAGGTTTTTGTCATGCTTTACCAAACATTCAGCCTCTTCATCATCTCTTGGTTAAACATGGATACTTTCATATCTTCCATCCACTTCATGTTATGCAAACTCAAATAGATGTTCAGTTACTGCAATGCAGTAGAAAAGTTAACAGTGTGAACAGAGAGCAATTTATTAGAATGCAGAAGATGATGATATGGAAAAGTAGAATGCAGAACTAGAGAGAACACCAATCACCATCTCCACATCAGTTACGATACGTGGGAAGTAGGAACTAAATTCCATTAGTTTCATGGGTATTTTGTCAACCGCACAGGCTCTTGACTACTTGGTTTATTGAGATTGTTGGATAATGAAGAATAGAGTGATATATACATGCATATAACTGTAGAAGTATTTTAACCATTTCTACATGAAGTTATCAGTCAGATAAGGGTTTCGATCTGTGTTAAAAGTTGACTTTCTTTAGATTTTGAACTTTGGTATTAAAATGCACAAAATGTAATCGCTTACATAAAAACCTTTTTTTTTTTTTTTTTCCTTTGCTTTCTTCAGGTTTCTTATAGCATTCCCATGGTTATATTATTCAAATAAATATTTGCTTCCTTCTGGATATGGTTAACATGTCCTGATGTCCATACTTTTTCCAAATTTTTTTCATGGAAATTGGAATGCGTATCTAACTGTTCACCTACAGTCATGCTTTTTCCTCTCTACATTTTCAGTCTCTTAATTATTGAAGAAAATGTACATGCTAACTCGAACATGGGGCAATCAGATTGTTATGTAAAGATCAGCTTAAACAATTTTTTGTTTTTCATTTATTCATTACTTTCAACCAGTGTAATATAATGTGCGTGCTAATTCTCTTTTAAATTAGCGGCCCAAAAAATTGTCCAAAACGGACCATAATTTGCGTTTTTCGATTCGCAATTTGTGATTCGCGAGGAGATTAAAGAATCTGATACTGCTTGTAACTGTCATTACTTACAATTATTTTTTGTCTGAACAGAATTCGAGGATAAGGATGCTTGCGAACGAGCTTACTTCAAGGTCTGTCCTGCAAGAAGAAACATGTTCCATTTCCCGATTCTCTTAATTTTCTGTGATGCTTGCAGCTCTTTTGAAGTGCTAGTTTCCTGGTGTCCATGTTTGTCAAAAGGGTATACCTGGGTATTGTATACTCATGGGCAGAAATTTCACTAGTCGCTTCTCAATTCTTACCCTCACAAATCATATAGGTAGAGACTAGAGATAGATCAATGTCAGAGTTTAACTTTTCATCCCCATTTCATTTAATTTTTATGCGTCTCACTTGTTTGAAATTTTAATAATATTAAACCAAATTACTTCATGTATCTGGCAATTGATTTATTACTCCAAAACTAAGTTTTGAATTTTTGGTCAAATTTACACTAGGGTAATGTTGTACTTTCAGAATATCGATTTGTGAGGTGAACTCTGGGGTTATATTTGGCAGAAAGGTGGATTTATGATTTTCGAAGTGCTTTTCTTTGGTAAAACAGAACATTTGTTTCTCTAGTGAATGATATTGAAAAATTAGCAGTCTAGGAGTAAAAGTGTAAACCTATCTGAACAAACTTGTGAATCACACCCCTTTATGAAGCTGTAGCTCTCATCCAATGGAAGTTTTCCTCATTGAGATTTGCCTTCCATTTATTTCTGATATTCGCCCAAAGTTTCATAGGGTGTGCACCCTAATACCTGGAAGAGGGGAAATAAAGGGAAAAGGGAAAAATTGAATGACTCTTGGAGTTTCCTTTAGTTGGAAATCATATGGGAGAAAGCTAAATTCTTAGCGTCACTATGGGCTAAAGCAAATGGTTTTTTTGAGCACGCTACTCTTAATGATCTTTGTAGGAGTAAGTGGGAAATTGTAATGTAGATTTAGATGCTCTCAATTGGGATTTCTCATCCCTAATCTGTCTTTTTGACAGTTTTCCCCATTATATAATTTTTCTTTATAAAAAAAAAAAGAGTGGCTTGCAGTCATAATTTGAGCGTGGTAGGATTTATGTGACATTTCTATTGTGTTGCTGCAGATGGACAATGCATTGATTGATGACAGGAGGATACATGTTGATTTTAGTCAGAGTGTTTCAAAGCTATGGAATCAATTTAGGCGCAAGGGAACCCAAGGTATAAAAAACATACTTCTTTGCGTTTATTTGAGATATCTTGAACTTACTTATACTTTACATGTGATGTTTTGATTTAATACTTTTTGTTTCCTTTTTCTGATTTTTTCCTCATAGAAGGGTATATTGTTAGTGAGTTCAGAAGTAGACCATACCCCAGCCTTATTAGCCCTTATAGACAAAGTTATTAGAATCAAGATTCTACTGGGAGTCGTTTAGGGAGATAGAATCGAATCGTAAAATTATACGGTCCTACAAATAAACTTGTATATGCTAAAATATTTAGTGGCTAGTATAATTGTTCATTTCAAAAGTTTAAACCTCTGAACTCAAGTTTTGTTTGACTTATTTGACATATACAACTTATTTTTCCTCATAGAAGGGTATATTTTGCAAAAACGATCTAACAATCAAATGCAATATCAATAAAAACTTCTACTGTTTTTAAATTAAGACTATGGATTTTTGAAATATATGTGTATGTAAAAGAAATTAGTTAAAGTTAGTAGATACAAAAAATTAATAATAATTGACTAAATTTAGTGGTCCGGATTGTTAGATCGTTGAATCATGGAATCGTGTTATGATTCTACCTCAAAAATTTGTTTCACTAAGAATCGTAAGATTCTACCAAGACTGCAATTCTACCTACGATCCAAATCGCTCGCTTGCTTTTGAATCATAAATTTGTAGAATCTTAGATTGGAATCGCGATTTTAATAAATATGCTTACAAATCCTCCATCTGTCAAAACTAAAATTCTTTTTAATTTGAAAATAAGGCATAGTTAGTAGTTAGTAGTTAGTAGTTACTATGACTTCCTATGTTTTAAAAGACTGTATTGTGTTACCCTACTCTCAATACCTCTCTAAATAAGTGAATATATTTTATAATGTAGCACAGGCTGCATTGTAGGTTATTGGCCTCTATATAAGTATATCGTCTGTTGAAATGTGCCAATAAAACTCTCACTCAGATTCTTGCTATCACATTTCACACACAACAATAAAATGCTGGAAAGTTTGTGGACATATTCAGGAAGGCTTTTTTGGAAAAATTTCTTTTACAGTTAAAAATTTTCATTTCCCCTGATTGTGCCATAATCTGAGACATAGCAGGCTGCAATGCCACTTTGGAAATTGTGCTACCATTGTCATTACATTATTATTGTGTTTGAATGATAGTTCCATGGAAAAACTATTCTAAGTCTGCCATTAACTTAACCATGTGACCTGTCAGTTTTGCATTTGATATGTGCAAAGGGAAGGCTACACTACAACAATACCAAAGCCTTAATCCCAACAACATGAACCAAAACAAATCAGCATAGAGAGATTCAATCACTTAATTACCTATTTGACTGTGCTACTTCAAACGTGGAGGAAACATGAGAAAATTTAGCATATCTGTGTCAGTCATCATATTGGTAATTGGGTTAAATTATCCCACACTTTTGGAGTCTGAATAAGATAATGTTAAGTAGAGGATAAAGAATAGCGATTCCCAAGGGAGGAGAGAAACTAATTTATTGTTGTACTTGCATACAGTTTGTTATGAATATCAGTGTGAGAAGCAAGATTTCCAGTTTGGCTACATTGCTTTGTGTGACATGAGATAGCAGTGGACTCTACATTTTTTGTGATAGAATTATCTAAATAAGTTCTTCATGATGGATTTTTCATCAATTCACAATCAAATCTACCTATGGTATTAATTCTAGGTTTAGCAAGCATATACAAGCTAACATTGGGATCTTACATACTCTATTTTTTTGTTCACATATGCTATATCATCACCAAGTATCACCAGTAAAATACTTCTATAATAGTCTTGTTTTCTCTCTTCTCCCTACCCCCCCCCCCCCCCCCCCCCCCTCCCTTCTCTCTGTCTCTCTGTCTCTCACACAGTTCTGCTATAGCTCACTAGATCTTGCTTCTCTGAATTTTGAAACCTGTACAAATCAGCTAAAGTTGTTGAATATGTTGGCAGCATTCTGATAATTGGTTATTAATTTAATTGCATGTGGATGTTTTATTCCATTGCCTATCAGTGATACTCGGTTTTCCTCTAGCTCAGATAACTTATCCCAGTTTATACCATGAGATCTGGTCGTAAAGACATCTTAGGGGACCAACTAATTAAGAAATAATATACCTGTTACATAATGATGATGATTGATCCTTTTCAATACTAGATGGAGTAAAGCTGTATTCAGAACTCCTGTAGCTGACTATTTGGTTGTAAGTATTGACTTTTGAACTGATGTATTTTTTGTTGCCACATGCAAAGTCTTGATTTCTTTCTTAGAAGTTATATATGGTCAGTGAAGTCACCTGAGATGCTTTAATTCTGTAATTTTTTATCTTGGTTACAGTTTGTTTGTTTTTCCACAATTTTTAATAATGCTAGTGTTTACTGTCTAGCCTTATGAGCTTGTTAAAATTGGTAACTTTCTCAAGTGCCTCATTTCTCTCTTTGTAGGAAGAGGATGCTTCAAATGTGGTGCACTAGATCATATTGCAAAAGATTGCTCCGCGGATTTTCTTCCTATGTCTGCTCCACATCAGAAGTATGTTCTTAAAGATGATAATAAACAGCATGGAGGAGATAAAGATGCAAGGTTGCTGATCAGACTATGACTTCTCTTTTAACACCCTCTTATTTCAAGGGCTGCTCTTTGTTATTGTAAGTCTTACAAGTGCTTGCAATTTGTGCAGCTATGAGATGGTGTTTGATGAAGATGGTGGATGCCCACCTAGTAAGAAGCACAGAGATTACGAGCAACATGATAGGAAAAGACACAAATCTGAAAGGAATAGCTATGAGGATAAAAAAGCCCGAATTCATGGGAACAGAGACTTGAAGGACAATTACAGGGACCGGCATCGTAAAAATGATGACCATGATGGACGTAATGGCAGGAGCGACGAGAGAGAGAGGGTGAGACGGGATAGTCGTGTAAGGGATGGGCGGAGGAGAGAGAGTGGGTATGGTGACAGAAGTGAGGGGGAACACCGAAAGAACACTGTTGAGATTGAAAGATCAGACAAGAGAGACAGGTCAAGTAGTAAGACAGATGTGGAAACTGATGGTGATAGAAGTAAACAGGATGAGAGAAGCCGAACCAAGGATTATGATGATTACCATGGTGAGAAGAGACGTAATGAAAGAAATGAAGGAAGCCGTAGGAGAGATTCAGAGGTTGGCGTACCAAGAAGCAGAAGGGATGAGCAGAATTATGATAGAAGCTCAAGAGAGCGTTCTCGCCATGGCACTGATGAGAGGCGAATGTATGACAGGAGGTGACTTAAGGTGATTACCTGAGCATAGATGTACTGATTTTCTACTTAAGGTTATACTTCATCATGCCCGTTGTATTCTATGCCGAGCAAGAAAAGGAAAACTATTGAAACTCGAGTTGTGAAATTGTCAGTGTTGAAAAAGACCATTTTCCGCATATTGATGGAAATGAAAATGAATAATCAAGAGGATCAAGAAAATCAAACTAATGTCATTGTGTTTTGGTGAATGTAATAGGATCGGATCTTTGTATGAAATTGTAATCTAAGAATGAATTAGTTAGATGTTTGCATTGCTTTTATCTTACTATATGAATTTGTATTCGTAAATTGTATCCCAACACTGCCCTTTTAAGCCCGCTTCACTCTTTCGCCGCCACCAAATATGGTCTCCATTGGTTGTGGTGCCTATGGTTTTATTCTAGGTGCATGGCAATCCGCGAATTGCTTCGGGAAAAAAAAAGATCTTATTGTTGGCTTAGGCGCAACCGCAGTGATACAAGCCAGGCCTTCATTCATGATGATTGTATTACCTGCATTTGTGGTGGTTAATTTTAAAGCTTTCAATGATCTTTCTAGCGGCAGTATGTGCCTAGACTTCCCAGAGGAATGGGGATTATTTTACGCACTGTTCATCCGACATGTAAAAGCTATAGCATGTCATTTATACATAATAGTGAAACTCGCGAAGAATGGAAGTTATTGACACGGGAACTCTTTTAAGCGTTCTAGTTGGCGGCACAACCTTCAGACAAATTGCTAACATGATTGGGGAACATGTTGGTAATTTAGATCCCGTAGGTACCAGCACAACATCTTGTATTCATAGATCTGCGCCCCTACTTTTACACAATTGGATACTAAATTGTCTATTTTAATTAATATCATATTTATGTTGTTCTATCCAATCTTAATCCATATCTTTATGATTTTTCAATCTTTTTTTTTAATTTGATATTGTGTGAATGCAATTAAAAGACGTTATATTTGCTTGTGAAAATCGCTGACAATGTGTTATTGTGTTCGCATGTTAGGCACTTTTGTGTGGGTCAATCCACATCATGATGATTAACTTGAGGCATTGTAATAGCGTCTTTATAGGCTGTTTAGGAAAATGGATGAACTCGCCTAGCAATGGAACATCGGGTTCCATGGAGACGAATGGCAAGGGCTCTTTGGATGGAGGTGGAGTACACTTGGGTGAACGGATGGTGGACTTAGGTGCAATGAGCTCCTCGCCGCGTTTGATAGGCGGTGCGACGAATTGTGTAATTGATTAGAGTAGAGCCCATTGTAAAATCCATAATATTTTAAAAAAATAAATAATCAAATAAAATATATAATTAATGATTTAAAATAAAGAAAATTAAATTAAAAAAATATAAATTTGTTAAAAACACTAAGTTACACGTTTTAAGAAAATAAAAAAAACATAAATTTGTTAAAAAAAATAACTAAGTTCCACGTCTTTTTTTAAAAAAAGAAAATTAATTTTAATAACTAAAAATAAAAAAAAGAAATTTAATTTTAATAAAATAAAAATAAAAAAATGAATAAAAAAATAAATAATAAGAAAACCAATTTCATGAGAAAATAAATAATAAGAAACGAATTTCACTTAATGTTTGTTACTAACTTCCTTCCCACTCCCTAATAATAATATAACTTTCTTGTTCCTCCACTCCTTCCCACTCTTCCCATCTAATTCTATTAATTACCACATTTTACAACTATAAATTAAATTATTTTACTCTAACTCATTCATTACTTTCATTTTTCTTTCTTCTTCTTCCTATTCATTTTCTCTGATCAAACATTTATTTTTCTTTACATCTATTATCATTTTTGTTTTCTCCTCTATAGTATTTTTCCATCTTTAGACATTTTCTATCTATAAATTACAAACAATTATACTTTAGACGTCAAGTTCGTAAATGAAAGTTGATAAGAGCGTACATTTATATTCTATGGTTATTTCACAAGGTATTCTCAATGTTCTTCCAATAGGAATTTTCCCTTTAGTATTATATAATAAGTGATAATTAATGTGTTTAATTGGAATGTGTGATTTTATATGATATTATACTTTATATTTTTAACTCAAATTATATTTACAACAATTTTGTTATATGTTTAATTTATAATATTATTTTGATAAAATTTATATTATTATTATTCATTTGATAACGATTTAAAAATATGGTTGAATTTGAAAGAGAAATATTTTATGATATTAATTGTTATAGCCACCAATTGATATTAAAATGGTGATTTGGCAAATGAAATTTCAGTTGGATAATCTTGAGATATATTTTTATTGGAAATTTATGATCATAAAAGAAAACGAATAATGTACATTTGACTATATGTTTGTGTGCTTGCGACTAATTATTAAAATATATTAAATCACGTAAAGTGTAACATGAGGAAAATGAAGCTCTTATGTTTGTTGTGATCCAAGTACAAGGGTGATTAACATGTTGCCCTGTTTGGTTAGTATAGCTGGCAACAAGTATTATTATTTCTGCTACTTGATACGATGTTCGGTCTTCCTTCTATTTATTGTGATCCAAGTAAAAGGGGTGTGCACACTAGGGTTACCTGAGACTACTCTGCTGGCCTTAAATTATATGGGGTGGCGACCTCTTGATGAAGTAGGTAGAGGGGTAAAGCCCCGGCCTACTGGCGTTCTCGTTCCCTCAAATTAATAATTGATTATGTGTGCTGTCATTATTAAATATCAAATTAATTAATTGGTTTTTGTGATATTATATTGTTTATGTAAATTGATTTTTAACTCAACTATGAAGTATTATTTTCTAAAATTATTTTTCAATTTATTTTCTTAAATTATTTTTTTTTTAAATTTAATTGTTTCAGGGGATAGAGTTGAAATTACTCAATTTCCTGATTTTGGGAGTTTTTTCCTTGGTTTTTCTTGGATTCTTATTTTTGCAAGTTATTGATCGCATGAAGATCGTAGAGTGAGGTCCACCTAAAAATTAGTTTTTATTAGTAGTCATGTCTCAGTTAAAATTTCACTTTCAGTTGTAAGAATTATTTAGTAGTTAAATTGTATAAAAGTAATTTATATATTTGTTTAGCCTTACATCTTTTTTTTTTTTTTATCAAAAATAGATGTGGAATGCTCCTATGAATAAGTTTGATTTATGTTTTTCTTTAAAAAATCCTTTGTAAAATTAGACCTAATTATAAGGGCCTTACACCCCAATAGATGATCGCTGACTTGTCGCTGATGAGTGGCAATCACATGTTGGCACTCACACTCGGCTGGGAGGCGGGCGCACCATGTTGGTGGGATGGTTTGATTCAGATTAATAAAGGTAATGAGGAATATAATAGATTGACAGGTGAAATTAAAACAAATATAAATTTGATACCATTGTGATATGTATTGATATGAGGATATGACTCTGACCTAACAATATTACCTAACTTATCTACCTATGTGACTAATTATGATATAAATACAGATCTTTTTTTTTTTCAAATACACATGAGAAAAATTTTAAATATTTCTTCTTTAACGTATTACTCTTAAAAATATGATTATCTCTTTTCCATCAATTGATAAATTTTGTTATATTTATAATAGTCGGATGATATAAGATTTCAAAAGAAAAAAGATGAGAGACTAGTAGCTTAGCTTAGCATTCTAGTGTTTGTTCAAGTCACCGTTTTTGACGGGTATGCCCATATCTTTGGGTGCAAAACTTCCATACACGTACGAGAGATAGACATTCAAGGATTCAAGTCGAGTATAAATCCATCACTTATATAGACTTTAATTTTTGGGCCGGGTCCATACCTGAATCTAAAATTAAGGGTATAGAATACTGAATCTAAATCCAAACACTTTGGGTTCGAGTTAGATCCAAACTCAGACCTAGATCCTTGAAAATACTTGTAAAAGTGAATTTTTAAGTATGTTAATCAGATTTAGACCTTTACGACCCTTGAATTTTATATAAACTTGGATCGGATCCGGACCATTAAGGTCCAAAAAAGTTAGATCCTAACTACGCTAGATCTCTACTAACACCGTAGCAATGCAAGTCGGAACCAAGTGCATTATAAGATGTTTTGCCCTTTTAATTATTATTATTCTACATTAATTAATATTTAGTAAAACAATTATTGGATGTAAATAGGTTAAGTTTGTTAAAAGCTTCCATTAGTTTTTTCCAAATTCAAGCAAGATTCGTCAAGTGTGCTTCAACAAATCCAGCATGCTTAAATTATGCACCAAATTAATGATTTTTGGTGGTACTAACACTAATTAAGACATTCTAACGACAATGTTTAATTCAATGATTTGAAATGAATTCTTTTGGATCTAGGAATTAAATTAAAAAGGATACAACTGATCACTGAATTGCGGTAATAAGTTTATAAATTCTTGTAAGAGACGTTCTCTTTGAGAGATTATTTCTAATTGGACCGATTCATTATATGTTTTTTAAATATTTTATGTAGGCATTTAGAATGATGTAAGTAGACATTTAATATATTGAAAGTAGGCATCAAAGATACGGTAAAGCATTAAGTAAACATTAAGAATATGGTAAGTGGACATTAAGAATATGATAAGTAGACATTAATCTTCAATGGGTTGGGTTTGAGATACGTCTCTCAAAGAAACAGTCTCTTAAGAGACTAGCTGTAGTAACTTAATATCATTTGATCGAAAATCAAATCTCGTCTCAGATAATGCAAGTAACAGTTTTTTTTTGATAGAATTTCGAGTTTAATTCTCACCAATCTTATCCTTCCCTTCCTTTTGGCCGATCGTGTAGAAGATATTTAGATCTAGACAACATAAATATAAACAACTGTTATATTTTTAACATTGTGTACCGAATGAGTTGTAAATGACTTCAACCTGTAAGTACGTTTTAAAGAATATGCACAACATAATCTTTTTGAGTTGTGACGGTAAAAAAGTTGTTTTCGAATGGTTCTAAAAAATAAAATTATTGACTACAGCTTATAGAAATAATAACTCTACATGATTTAGTACTATATAACTTATATTTACTCAGATGGAAAAAAAATATTAAAACGAAAGAAATACCCTTAATAAAAATTAACAAGAGTATAAATACTCTTCCGTCTTTGACTCATGTTCAATCCATTCTATTGAATTTGTTATACTTTTATTTTTGGCCAGGATCAATATATACAGATTTTCAATTCTATTCCATATATTCTAATCGCATTTTTATCTTATCCACATATTTCTCCCATTATCTTTCAAAATATACCCTTTTATCTCTTTACACAATTGCTTTGATTATATTTGGGGCTATTTGTTTCTAACATAAATACTAGTGTCTACTACTCTACTAGTGTATTGCTAAAATTGAAAACAATAGAGGGACAGATAGACAGGTAAGAGTCATTATTAATTTGATTGGATTGGAATAGTCCCACTTTCTGTTAACACAAGCCAACAAACTTAAAGATCTCACCCAACACAACCAAGAAAAATAAAATAAAATAAAATAAAAAGGTACAACCAAAAAAATAAAGCTAAGGGGCACAAGAATCTCAAGTCACCAAGTTTAGTTAGCTTCAAAGTGAAAGAAATATGAAGAAACTTCAACATTTAATATTAAGAAAATGCAAGAGTTTGTCAAGGCAACTAAAAAGATCATCTTCCTACACAAGTCTAAGGTCTAACTCAACTAAAGAACGTTCTAAGTATTGCGGCGATGATGGTGAGACAATCTATGTTGGGAGCTCTAGAAGGCGGTATATAGTGAATTCCAACTATTTAACTCATCCTTTGATCAATGCACTTATCGAGAAATCGAAGCAAAGTCGAGCTGATGATGGTATCTCTATCGAGTGTGAAGTAGTTCTTTTCGATCACCTTCTATGGATGCTCGAAAATGGTGATCCTTGTCTTCGAAATACCAGCTCCAATGAGTCTTTGGATGAACTTGTTGATCTTTATGTTCAATAATCAAAGGGCTTGTTTGGTAAATGACGAGTTGGTTGGTCAAACAGCTAAAAAGTATTAGTAAATAGCTTTTAAGCCGGCTGAAGAATTATAAGAAAGCTTTTCATTGAATTTTAGATTCTTACCTATTGTCCCTCTTATAACATATTTTCCAAATATCTTCACAGAAACTGGCTTAAAAAAATAGTTCAACAGCCAATACATCCAGCTAGTCAAACCAATCAACAATCATTTGCCAAACAAAATCATAAACTTAGACTAATAGTAATCTACTTGTGCTGATGAAGAGGAAATCTGATGTCCAGGTATGTAATATGGTTACTGTATGTTCACTAAAAATACATAGTTTGAAATTGTATAGTGAGCTTTCAGAAATTAAACTAATATATTATTTCCATTGTAATGTTTGATCATAAAAATTCTACTATAGTTATTGATCATAATTATGTGACTGATATTCATTTAATTTTCTATGATTTATGGTGACATTTCTATAATGAAGAGATTTGAGAACAAATCCTGACAAGCAGAAGATATCTAATCATAGGATTTGAAAACAAATCCTGATTAGTTTTAGGGTTTTGGGCAATTATATTGAGAAATGGCAAATAATAGTACCAAAAGTCTGACAAACAGAAGCAAAAAAAGTAGAAACCTATCGACCAGCACTATAACATATGAATGTACATCCAAATATCGTTGATCCCAATCTTTTGGAATTAAGGTTTTGATATTGTTGTAGTTTATTGTTATACATTAAAATAAAATACGCACCTGTAATCTGGTGCGAAGAAAAACAAAAACTATTTGAGGCTATTGTTCCGATACCTGATCAACTAAAAAAATGAATTCTCATATAAACCAAGTTCGATTGAATGAAATGCTACAGCGAAGATGTAGTCAAGCGAATCTCCTTTGGCAATAGCACAAGCCTGTAGCTAGTAAGATTTTGCGAAAATTGCGACTTCCTCAGCAGGGTTTCCAGTCATCAAGCAACATTTTATGCCTGGGGGTTGTTCAAAAGGAAAACATCTGATCGTTGCCCCGGTTTCCTCTTTCACTTTCAATTCGTCCTTGTCACTGCACGAAGCAATAGAGAAAGCAAATAAAGCAATGGCGATAATGTTCACAATACTTCAAAAAGAGAACAAGAACTTGTAGTTGTAACGCTGTACTTATGCTTCATAAAACATGAAGATACAACATTTCACTACCCCCAACGCTATCTAAGGGCTCCCATGTAAGTAGATTTTGAAGGGGTCGGATGTACGCAACTAGAGGTGTTCATTACTTCATTCGGGTCATTGGGTCGATTTCGGGTCGGTTCAAAATCAAGTCTTGTGCCTACATTGACTTTTACATGATTGTAAATTCATTTTTAAATTGGGTTAAATCCGGTTCGGTTATAAGGTCGGGTGAATATTGGATTATCGAATCTGTTTTGAACACCTCTATACGCAACATTACCCTCGTTAGTGATAACAACGGTTGTTTCTGATAACCCTTGGTAGCAAATATCATTTGGAACTAAACGCAAATAAGAAGCGCGAATGATTTACTAAGGCATTTTAAATATAGTCTATAGGTAAAAAAGAGGGGGGAAGAAGATCACCTGCCAGACCATGGACCTCTTGCCCACTTTCCATCAGATACTGCAGCTTTAAGCTCGTCATATGACGCCACATCCACAATGTTACTGCCAAATAGTTTCATGTCAGAATCTCTGATACCAATAGTTCTCAAAGGCACTCAAAACAGCATATAGAGGCATGACTTGTCACAAATTCTATACCGAAAGAACCAAGCATACAAATCCCAACAATGTCGTGACTCCTGAGATTCACACAACGAAAAACCTTTACCTAGCTTTGCGGTGCCTGAAACTCTGCAATCTTAATTTCTAATGTGTTACGATTAGGTGACTAAAGTCCAATTACATAACGCATGTTGTCCGGTAAACAACACATATAAATCTCTCATTCTCTCCTCTCTACCTTTCTACCCATCCTACTTCAATCTATTTCCAATTACATAAAGCATGATACAGGGAGACTTAGTTTTTCCGCTTAAGTTCCAAGAATGGTTTGTAAAGCACTAATCAGATTACTGATGTTCCAAGTAATTTTCTGCAAACAATGGGGCCCAACCCAAGAACCCCATCCTCCAGTCATCAATGTCTTCCAGTTGATCTATCACATCACAAAAAGGTGTAGGGGCAAGGATAAAGAGGGAAAAGAATGCGTTGGCAAACACCAATGACCTCTTTAGGGTTTACAACAAAGTTTGAGCTGTACAGGCCGGCTGACATAAGAGAAAAGGAAGTGTCGGTGTTGATGATTCAATAAATCAAATCTGGATAACTCTAACATATTGCACATGCAATACACATATGGAGAAAGTAAGCTGGGCCCAACAGCAGAAAGGGAAATTGCAACTGAGAAAATCTCGTTGACAATTAGACTTGTGCAACGGGCTGAATACGGGCCGGATCTTATAAAAATAAAGAGCTTAAGCGGGCTGGGCCCATTCAGCCCAGCTCAATCCGTTTTGATGAAATTGAACTTACTAAAAATGTGATGCTACACAGTACATTATATACTCATCCTCCATTCTAGATTTCTGATGCCACAAACTTTAAGTTCCATACCTCGAGTTCATGAGTGGTAAGATTACTACGCTTAAGAAAATGAGTGCAGCATTTGGAGTTTTTTTGTGTGATCTGTGATTCTATTACATTAAAATTCTTACACCTCCAATATAGGACAAAAATATGTGACAAGTTAACTGTATTATTGTTTCACTTTCAAGAGACAACATCAATATTCAAAATCCCAATTCTGACCTATGATTCTACGACTCTACGAACTAGAAACAGGCGAGTAGTACGGATCCAAATCCCTCCCCTCCAAAATAAGTATTCAAACAAAGGAAACTAAATCCCCCCAAATCCCCCCTTTTCTTTCCCTCCAATTCTTTCAATCCAAAATAATCGTAAAGGCCTAGAAGAGGGTAATATTCCAATAAACCACCCATCTCACTATTTTCTATTTGTTTAAAGAAAATAATGAAGGCTCCATAAGGCCCGCATGATAAAAAATTTGGGGCCCCAACAGGCCCCCAAGCCTGTTGCAAATGTAACTGACAATCAATAAGTCAAATATGCTGCGTTTATAAGGGTGAATCCACAAAATTGCCAAAAACATGTAAAATAATTCATGATTGAAGCTTCTGCATATATCTACAGAAATATTGCTTCCATTCCCTATGATGCAAAATCCTAGATAAAATCAAAAATTGTATTCACATATAATAGAACTTTTGTAGTATACACAAATGCATTCTTAAGTAATGTACAGTAAATTGTTTGTGCAAGTATTCAATCGATTACAAACTGGTTACCAGACAAGTTTTAATCTTAGACTAGATAGTGTTTTGGAGTACTATAAAATGCAGTAGTTAACTAACAAAGTATCAAAGAAATCTAGCATCTGTTTAAGATGTGAAGTGATAGTATATAGACATAAAAAATGTGTGCTAAAAGTTTGTTAACAATGGAGTGATCTTTTCTCTAGTATAACGTTTATTCGTTTTTATTTTTTTTATACTTCGTACATGAGAATCCTATTTGTCACTCATTTCCAGTGCCAAGCCCAAATAAAGAAAGGTTGCATTAGGCAGGTCATAACCACTGTTACGCTGCCACTTCCACAATCAATAGTTTGTGGAGGAATATCAATTTTTTCAAATACTTTACTGAAATTGGGATTTGATACTAAAAAGAACACTAATGACGGCAGTCAAGAGACCAAAAAAAAAAACCTTTGTACCAAGCAATGTTGAACAAGGCTCCATTTAGGGGAAAAAAAGAATTGTCAAAAGAAATAGGGATTTGATATTTTATAAAGGAATAAAGGATTGGCAAGGAATTTTGGTTTGTAAAACCCTACTATAAAAATTTTCAGGCCCTCGAGTTTTGCCTTCCCCTCTTCATCTAAATGATTTAGTCGGCCTTTTGGCGGTCTCTATCAGTTTCACTTATTAGGGTAGCACTGGTTTCACATTGACTTCTGAAAGACTGGAAATCTAACCAAACTAGAATTCATACTAGGTAGTGGGGGGTTGTTGGGTCCTCCCTTTTCATCTCTTTCTTTTACAATAAGCTAATCACTTGATCTTCTTATTAGAAACTTCATTTATTTATCTATCATCTAATCATCCAATGGGACATCATATTTGTAATCCAACTGGCATACAACATGACTGCTTCTGATGCAGCCCAAAAGACACATCTCCATTCATTTGGATACACAGTTGTCATCCACAAAAGAATCCACACAAAAGTATGATATCAAGAATCAAAGTCAATGCACAAGCACATACCTATCACGAAATGAAGTCGCCATGCTCAATAATGATGCTTGTATCTCATCCAGCTTGTCTTTTACATAAGGAACCAAAGCATCAGGTTCCATGGATACTCCAAACACTTTACCTTGTTTTCCAGGAATATCTCTCCTAGATACAACCACACTCTTATTCAATACATCGCGTGGACCAATTTCAACTCTTATAGGAACTCCCTAAGAAATAAACTTTGTTTTAGTGAGAGCTGAAAAAAAGATGTAATACACAAAACTCTGAATTTCACTAGACTCCATAAGATTTATACCAAAATTCATACAAAGTAAAAGAAAAAAAAAATTGCATAGCATTTCATAGGCAAAACCAGCAAATCACTTGTATACACATGGACTCTCAGCAAGAACGACCTGACAAATCATTTAAGTCACAAAATAATCAACTGAATATAGTTAAGCACCCTCATTAAAAGGATGATTATAGAAGCAGTAGTGAATCTAAAAATTTGGCGGAAGGGTGGCAGAAATATTACTTATGGTATTAAAAATTCAAATATTAACCCATTTAGTATTAAAACATGAAAAGAACTATTTAAATTGTTGTTGAGTTCTAATATTTAGAAATCGGCTTACAATTGCATCTTATTTAACATCTAAAGCAAATCTTTTATCTAAAAATATTGAAAAAAATATATATTTGTCACAAAAAATTATCATCATCAACAACACTGTCAGAACCTTAATCCCAAAAGATTGGGATCGGCTACATGAACCAATATATAAGTTCTAATAGTCGTCCACATGAATTCTTCTTCTCCATTCATTCTGATTTTCTGCCATATCATCTGTAAGTCTAGGACATTCATATTCTTTTCCACTCCAATCCCTCGAAGTCGTCTTCGATTTTCCTCGCCCTCTCTTTTAGTCTCCCAAACTATCGTCCTTAACGATTTTCAAAATTCTCATCTCTGCACATATCCAAACCATCTTAAATGATTCTCTTTCATCATTTTCTTAATATTTGCAACTCCTAAACTCTTTTATATCTTTGTTTCAAATTTTAACCCTCAAGGTATGCTCACTCAACACTCATTCATCAAAACATTTGCCTTTTCGCTATTTCTATCTTTCTGAAATGATCTTTTCTAAAAGCACAACATTCAAATCAATATAATAGCACCAGTCTAATGGTCGTTCAATAAAACTTACCTTTTAACTTTAATGGCACACCTCAATCATATAATATTTCAATAACCGCTCCCCATTTTTTCCACTCACACTTCATTCTATAAGTCACATCTTGTTGGATGTCCCCACTACTCTGAAATATAGATTCAAGGTATTTGAAGCATCCACTTGAAGCGATTTCTTTCTCTTCTAGCTTTATAGTGTCTCTAGTTATCTCGCTTGTGTTAAAATTACACTCCATGTACTCTATCTTACTCCGACTTAATTCGAAACTTCTTGACTTCAACTCTTGTCCCCAATCCACATCGTTCTAACTTAGCATTTATCTCCCTCATTGGTCTCATCTATGAAAATAATATCATCAGCAAAAAACATTCACCAAGGTATGTCTCCTTGTATTGAATGTGTTATATCATCTAAGACCGTTGCGAAAAGAGGCTTGGGTTCGAGCCTTAATGAAGGCTAATTGTGATTAGAAAATCATTTGTTGCCCCTTCACATGTCCTAAAATTTGTTTTTACTTCTCGATACATACAACTTATCATAAGAAATATATTTTTTATTTTACGAAACATTCTTTTAAAAAAAGGATCATTATACCTCTATTAAGACTTCAACAAAGAAAATAAAGTCAAAATACAAAAAATAACTAGAATTATAGTTGGTCCATCTCAAAATAATAATGCCGAAACCTTTTTTCGCGTCGGGTCAATTTCAGGTTGTGGGTCTAAATTGTCGGGTTTCTGAATTTCGGTAGGATTTCGAGTTGGATAAAAATCTAATAGTGGATTAAAACTTCTATTTTTAATATATATTATTTTTTAGGGGTTGTGAACCCCACACAACCAAGTAGAGTCGCCAATGTGTAAAAGGTAAAAAACTGCTTCATAATCATAAATCTATAAATATTACTACCTACTATTCAACCTATTAGTCCCATTTAGTTTTTCACACTTGTCGAGGCAACATTTTAATCCTTAATATCTTTAGTTGTTCTTAATTAAAAATTATATAAAAAGTTGATATTAATAATCCTTGTATTGAGACGAATCAAACAAGATAGCACATGACTATATTTTAACTTATAGATTAAGAATAAAAAACAAATTAAGAGTGATATGTGAATAGTGACAAAAATGAGACAAATGGGTAGAATAGAAGAGAGTATTTTACATGTGACTTGTGACTTATGACTTCAAACAAAAGTAAATTTATGATTACAACAAGGGTCATTTTTCTCAAATGCAAACTTAGTTTTGAAAAGTGTTCCTTAGGCGCAATGGTGAGCCTATAGTAACCAAAGGTAATGAAAGGCAATGACATGGGGCATAAAGATGCTGAAGAAGACATACTTAAACCAAATTTATAAAATTAAAATATGATGAAAAAATGAGGTTTCGGTGCAATAGCGGTTTTGGTCATGGTGATAATATGACAATTGACGAGGTAATGTGATTGTTGTACAACCAATATCAGCTGACACTATGAGATATCAGTTAAACGGGCCTATAAAGTGGTTTTTTGCACTTATACAATGCGGGAGGAATCGCTAAATTTGAAAACCTTACAACTCGGTCAATACGATATTGTGGCCTTACTTTTGCATTGTAGCTAGGGACCTAGGGTCTCTTAGGGTGCCTTGCGCATCATTTCTAGTATTCACTATTTTTTAGGAGTTCATACTACAATTCAAATATAACTTTAAAACATTGCTAATGTAGAGAAGGATCTCATATGAACCCCTTTTACATTCTAATAATCAAAATTAAGAGTTCATAGAAAACCAAATGCAGTTTAAATACAAGATTTACATACAATCGTTTATCATATAAGCTTATTTTATTTCTATAACCCAAATCTATCATAGTAACATCTGCCTCCATAACAAGACATGATGCTCAAATGCCTACCAAAAAAGAATGATAGGATATGGAAAAAAAAATTGAAATTGAAATTTGAAATCACTTAATGAAATGAAAAACAATGCAAAGATTACAAGTTACATCAACTAAGTGATTAAAGCCAACATGGAGAATTGCAGTGAAAATAAGTGATGGGGTGCTCAAATTTAGGCCTCACATGTCATAACAAAATGAATAACAGTGAGCACTCACCTTCATTTCCCAAAAGTTAAATTTCCATCCAGGTGTTCTTTGCTCCGTGTCATCAACTTTGACTCTAATCCCTGCACCCTTCAGAAATTCAAATGCAGTAAAGGCAGCATTAAGTACTCCTGCCTTCTCTTCTTCCTTTTTCCAAATTGGTACAATTACAACCTGAATAATAAACCTATAATTATCAGAGAAAAGCAGAAAAACATAATGCAAAGGGCAACATAGGTAGATCAACATGAAATCAGCACGTAAACCAAAAAAAGGAACATGCTAGCTCATAATAATATGCTCTATTCACAAAAGCAATCAATAACCAGGAGCATACATTGTATAGCTGTGATGCTGAGATTCAGGCACATATGTCAAGCTTAGATACCGAGTGTAGGACTCGTCGAATTCTACATTTGAAGACACATGGACTCGTTTGGAAAAGGTCCAAAATCCAGAGACAGCTATAAGGAATAGAAAAGCACATATTTGACTTTTCATTTTGCCTTCTTTCATGAAACCAACTTATAGTGTTTTCTCTTTTGATCCCTCCTCCCCATTACCCTTTTCCTACACTTCCTAATTTTCATAAATATGGTTCCTAGTGTCGGGTCCATCCTCCCCTTGGCAATTCCAACTCCTATCTCATGTCATTACTGAAATTGTGTTATCCCAACACTGACATGGAGGGGTAAGTGTTGAGTCCGAGCTTCATAGTTGTATATAAGTAACACATATTTCTATAGTTAGATTAGTATTAACACTTATCTCACATTACGACTTTCCTCAAAAAGAATGTTAAGGTTTGTTCATTCCTTCTCTATCCTTTCTTTTTCTTTTAACTAGATGACATAAATCGAAATCAAATTAATCGGACAGAATGTACTCAGTTCACAGGCAAAAAAAATTTTTTTGAACAATTGTTAAAAGTTTGAGTTGTCATCATATAAAGAAAAGATTGAATCTAGAATTCAAAACCTGTATAGGTGAAAGCCTTGGTGGAAGCATTAAACCAGCATCATCACCATGAGTCATAATAATACCGCCCACAAAACGTGTGCTGATAGCCCATGATGTCTGCCACACATTTTGCCTTTGACCATTCTCATCAGTAAACTGCACATACAGATGTCAAATTCTGTTACTCAGTTGAAATCTGATTCTTAGATTAAAGCTAGAAAAATAAAGCAATAGAGAGAAGAAGCTTCCAGTAGGTTGAAACCTGTGTGCCAAATGCACGTGAGAAATTCTGTCCAAGGTTATGGCTAGTCCCAGCTTGTAAAGCTTTTCGATCACCCATCATAGCTTCAATGGTATAGGTCCTATCTGCACCAGCAAATGTCTCAACCTTTGATTTTCGACCTGCAATTACAGGTATTGCAGCTTGTTCATAAGCAAATTTGGTGTAAACGTCGATCATAATCAAGGCCTGTAACCACACACACACACACACACAAAAAAAAAAAAAAAAAAAAAAAAAAAAAAAAAAACATGAATTAGTTAAAGAATTCATATCTTTAAAGTACTTGGGCTACTAATCAAGTAATCATTATCTTAAGTTGTTACAAATTTAAATACTCAAAGTCTCAGACCTCTTTCTCTGCTTCTTCTGGGGTAGCATGAGCTGTATGACCCTCTTGCCAAAGAAATTCAAGAGTCCTTATAAATGGCTTGGTGCGCATCTCCCATCTTGTGACATTTGCCCACTAAAATGGAAGATTTTAGTTATATAAGAGGGATAATATAGAATTACAAACTTCTAATCTTATAGTCATCTCACCTGATTAATCATTAAAGGAAGATCACGATGACTATGGATCCACTGAGTAAACATGTGGTTTACTATAGTTTCACTAGTAGGTCGAACCTGCCAGAACCTCAACAAGTGCAATAATCAAACTAATGTTCAGTTACTGGCTTATGAATTTTAAGGTGCACAATAAACTTCATTAGAACTCAAAAAATTGCATATGTATGAAAAAAATCATCATTTGGAAAAGTACCACAAGTTTTTCTTCAAGTTCCTTGCCTCCTCCAATAGTTACAAGAGCTAATTCTGGACTAAATCCTTCAACATGACTAGCTTCTTTCTCTATAAAAGAATATGGTATAAACTGCAACAAAAGAAATTGATGAATCATATCAAGGACAGACATATAAAACCCATCCACAAAAAGAAGGTATAAAAGAAAAAATAACTCTTCAAGTTATATTTAACAACCTTTTACCCTGCTTCTCATGAAAATCAATTCAGATAGATCCCCAGGCATCACTCAATCAAAAAAGTAGAGCACTTTTTATTAATGAAGTGTATTGCTCTACATTTTTCCAAAAGATCAAATGCTTCAAAAGCCTAAAAGTATAGAATCTAGGACACATGTTCTTCTAAATTAACCAAACTAATTACTTCAAATCAAATAAAAAATCACAAAACAATCATAGAGTAACACCAAAGGAAAGAAAAGTAAAACACTTCCAAAAAGTTGTCAAGTGCCAATGATCAACAGCCAATACCTAATAATCCTGTCTTACGGCACCACAAGTGACAACGATACTTTTGGAAATGTTAAAAGAATAAATAGGTGCTAGTAGTTATTTGCATTGCATTGGTTAGGAGCATAGAAAAGATAATGCATAGAAATTGGAACAAAATGGAAGGATAGAGATGGTGATTTGTGAGGGTTACTGTGATATTATGTGAGATCTTAGTCCTGTTTAGAGAGTTTTCAGAGCAACTTGAAAGCTTGGGAACTGTTGTAATCTCTCAGTCAAGAGCTCTATTCGAGAAAGTTCTCCTTACAACCACAAAGGCAAAAGAAGAACCATGTATGCTGACCTGCAACCTTTCTACAGAAGCTACCACTGTCCACACTCCACACAAGGGCTAGCAGAAGATACCTTAGATTTTTAGATGCAACTATAGATAGGAAAGAAACACATATCGACATAAGAAAGAAACTACAGACATACTACAAAGAAGAGATATCCTCAGCATTGGAAACGGGGTATATAGCTGAACATATCCGGAAACTTTATATAATATATGAAATGACATCTTTAGGGTTCCTCTTAGCATAATGGAAACAGCACCCTGTCCAATATTGACTCCAAAATATTAGCCATAATGTAAATACAAAGATTAGTAAGGGCAAGAGAACAGATGAAAGAAGTTGCATTACACCTCTACCCAAGATTCTTCCGACAACAAAAGTAAATCAGTTCTAATGTTAAAGACCTCCAACATAAATTCCAAGAGTAGGAGGCTTGATGCTTAAGTGTATCCAACAATTTCATATATTTTCACACGAGTTTTCTTCATAAGTCAAAGGCTTAAAGAATTAGGCTCCTATGAAAATCAAGGAATCTACTTGTCTACCAAAAAAATATATTTCAAATACTAAACTGTCGAGAGCTAAAATTCCTTCATTACCGCTTTCAACAGACTTAATCAAAAATCAAAGGTATCCTATCGTCTTCTTTGACATTAGTTATCTCTAATCAAAGTCCTCCATAATTATCTTAAAAATCCAAGCAGATTGTTTGACTGTAATTAGAAATAAGAAAATACATAAGTTTTTGCAGAAAAAGATAGCACACCTTTTCCTATCCACCAAGTCTCCAATTTCCAAATTAATCCTCTACATCAAAACCTTGAAAAGAAGATTGCCAAACTAATCATACTTTTGTATTAGCCCTTGCTAATTAGGTAGCCATATTTCCAGGTGAAGGAAAACTAAAACCACATTTAGCATCCAAAAACTAGTTGAAAGCATGAAAGCAACAAGCTATTTAGGGAAGTACCGAAATAAAGTTCAACATTTAAAATGGAGACATAAACGCTTTTGTGACGAAACATTTCAACCTCACATTTAGGATGTAGATATCAGATATGAAAGCACATGTGCATGGTGGAAAAATGTCGTTTCAGTTAGCGCTAGCCGTCGTGATAGATGTGGATGATTTGGAGTTTGTCACAACTTATATTTTGGTTGTGAAAAGCTAAAAGAAACGTTTACAGTACAGTCATTATACGCTTATGAATGCAATATTTTGCACTATGCTTATTTTGAAATAACACTCTTCCATTACACATACTTGCTCATGTAAAATCAATTACTCCCACAATCATTTATTGAGAGCTCGTATCTTCTAGTGAAATGAATTAAGCTTATCAATCATTAACTGAATTAAACTTCACTAAGAAAAAAGTGAGAGAATCAGTACTTATAAGTACTGTACTGAGATCAAGTGTTGAATTAAAATGAATTAAAGTTATGATAAGTTAAAAACATCAGCCCTAAATTATCATAATTGAAAACACATATAAGACCATCCTAAACCATGATCCAAAATTTTCCTAGAGCTTCTGAAATGTTAAACTCAAATTATACCTTTATTATACGTTCATGATTGAAAACAACACTATAAAACCATTTGAGGGCAAGCAAGTACCTGCGGGAAGTACATGTTGCTGTGACCAGTTTCCTTGAACTTGACATTTAAATATTCCTGCCAAGTCAAATACCCAATTAACCCACAAATTGAATCTGAAATAATTGTCAAAATCGATACGATGCTAAGAACTTTGATGAACGATAATAATAACAATGAACTAAACAAAGGTTTGATAATGTAAAACTTCCAAAGAGACACAAAGATTTAAGGAGGTTCACTTAATGATGGCTACGTCCTCCGTCGTGTGTAGTTTCTTGTTTATATTATATCAAAGAAGTATAAAACACTCTTACAAATGAAGTATTACAATTGAGTAAGAGATAAAAACAAAAGGCTATGTATTTGGCTTAGATGTTGTGTTTGATTGTATTTTATGTGCGTATGAGAGCTCTCTATTTATAGGAGAGATCACACTAAGTAACATTAAGTTCATTAAAACTATGAATAAATGATAATGAAAAAACAGTCCCAAGTACTTGAAGAGTCAAAAACAGCATCCTAGGAGCATCAGAGACTTCACTCGACCAAAACAGGAGCTCGCTCGATCGAGCAGTTTGGTCGAGCGGGCTACAAGAAGTTTCTGGTTGAATTCTGATTGCTCGCTCGACCCACCCTGGAGCTTGCTCGGTCGAGCGAGCTGGTCGAGCGGCACTTCAGAGAGCTTCTGACAACATTGCTCGACTTGCATAGTACAGCATCTTGAATTAAACCTTTTACACTTCTTCATTGAGTCCCATAACTCTTATACTTAACTCACACTTCATTACCTCATTGATCCATACTTTTAATCACCATTATAAACCACAATCATCAAGACTCAACTTAATACATCCACATTAACACACTCTTCGATTCCATCCCAAGAGTCACACATGAATGCACACATCAATTACACACATCAATTGTGCACTCAAGTCACACCATTCATGACACTATTCATAACAGAATCAAATACTCAAAGTGACAAATTTGAGTAATAAAATGCAGAATATGTATGCATCTAAACATTTCAACAATAACCCAGCATGTAGAAGCAAAAAAACAATAAAAAATGACAACCCAGAAAGCATAAAAGAGTAAATAATTAGTCAAATTCAAATGGGGAAAATAAGAAAGGAAAAGGACCTGAATGGCTTCCCAAATAGCATAGCCATAAGGGCGAATGACCATAGTACCACGAACAGGACCATAATCAGCAAGCTCAGCATTAGAGATAATATCAAGGTACCAAGCATTAAAATCCTGAGAACGAGGGGTTATTACTCTATCTTTATCTTGGGATTTTAACTTGGAATTGTCCATGCCAGTGGTAGTTGTACTGGTTTCTGACGCTGTGCTTCTGACGGAGAATCTGACGAATGATTGAAGAAGATGATTCCGACGGAAAATAGGAATCGATCGAGAGGAGGAGATGTAAGGTGGGAAGAAAACGGAAGAAACGGAAGGTAGTCTTAGAGTTAAAGCCACCATTGTTGATAATACTACTGAGCTCTTTGGGTGGCTTCTCGTGGATGAGGTTCTGGTTTTGTTTCAAATGTTGGCAAATAGGAGAGTATGACTTGTTTCATGGATAAAGTTAATATTTGTTCTAAATCTTTCATACAACTTATAAAATTTTAACTTATTTTGAAATAATTTTTAGATTACGGCCTTAAAATTTAGCACTTCTACGAATTACAATTTCAATGTGTTAGTTTTGTAAATTACGGCCACCAAAGTATCATAATTTTGCAGGTTTATGCCAAAACACAGAATTTTAACCATTTTAATGGTCGGAATTTAAAGTTAAGTGGTCGAAGTTCTATATTTTTTGTCTGAACTTGTAAACTTTAATACTTTGGTGGCTGTAATTCAAAAAAATAAACATTGAGGCTGTAATTTGAAAAAAATGTTAAACTTTAAGGGTGTAATTCACAAATATTCTTTATTTTGCTTTTATAAAAGTTGAGTAAATTTTTAGATTTAAAGATACAAACTTTCGGTGCTCTGCTTTTATAAGTTCGAATTTTGATTTATCTTTTAAAAAATAAATCAAAATTGAAACCTTTAAAAGTAGAACAGGGAAAGTTCATACCATTAAAATTAAATTTTGCAATTTTTAATACTATCTTTCCTATTTTTATTTACTTTCCATCAAAAAGCTCTTTAAAAAAATAAAGAAATGTAGCTATTGAAAAAAGAGATATAATTACATAATTGCTATTGTTATTGTAGAATTAACCATCACCAAGAGCTTGGTGTTTTGATCAAAAAAATATATATATTATAGGTTGAGGAGAAAAGAAAATATGGTAAATATAAAAACACCATGGATTAAGAAACTCAAAGTCTTGAAGCAAACACACAACAATATTAATTCTATGGTGAGAAGAAGTGTAGAAAGATGAAGAAAAATAGACCATACGCACACAAAAAAAAAGATCAATGCTTTGTTCATCACTATATAAATGGCGTTTCGACACTTCTTATTCAAATACCATTACATTTTTTTAACTATTCAACAATATATTAATGAAATATCACTCACAATCGATGAATTGCCTCACTAGATCTCAAAGCTCACTCCTTTTATGGAGATTTCACACTTATACATGAGATACACTTTATATCCTCTCAAACAATATTTCTATCTATGTATTAGCCACCACACATTATTCTAATACTAATTTAGGCTCTTAATATGGCCCACCAAATCAATAGAAGAGCCCTAGCAAAAGGATATTAGGTGTCTCATCCAACATTGTTATAATCGGGATTTTACCTAGTATTGATAAAGGGTAGGTCGAAATCAGTAGAATTGAATCGTAGGATCGTAAAATCCAATGAATATGTTTTCACATGCAATAGAATAATTGAATATTAGTCATTTTTGTTCATTTTTAGTTTATCCTTAAAATTTTTGAACAGTAAACAACGATTTATTAGACTTTATCATTTAATTAATTAAAAGGAATACTTTTAATAGTCATTTATGAATTGTGAATTAACAAGTACATAAATTTTCATAATCATAATCACAATATATAATTAATTTATATTTATATGCTAGTAAAAGCTAATATATAAGGAAGTTTTTATGATTAAGACCAAGGTTGTTAAAATCACGATCTAGATCGTAAAATCATACAATTTCACAATTTCAATTGCACCCACCGAGCTGAATTGAGATTAAAATCATTTCTGGGTAAAATCGCCAATAAAATCGTTAGAATTGGTTAAAATCAGTAAAATATTAAGATTATACGATTTTTCCAATTTTACAAAATGAGCATTTCACACGATAATTCTTAAATATTATAGACCATGTGACTCTTCTTGACCTATTTCTTATTTTCAAATTCAAAAAAATGTTTTTTCACATCTTCTTTATCAATTTGTTCCTCATATTTACTCAAGCTTCATTCATCTTCAGCCCCACTTGTTTTAATTTTCTTTCTTTTATTTCTAATTGTTGATGTGTTAGTATTTTTTGATTTTGATTTCTGATTTATTGTAATGTCGATTTGTCTATTTTCCATCAATGATGTTATTGAGTTTTTTTTGCTATGATTTGATTTTAATAGGTACATTAATTTCTACTTTATGTTACATTGCATTATTTAAATTAGCTGAAAACAATCTACTAATTAATAATTAAAAAATCACCATTTACCAATGTTACCCTTACAATTTAGACGAGAAAATAATTAAATAAATAACATAATTGCAACACACGACACTTGAAGATTATATTAATATTGATCAATGATATAGACGTATAGTGTATGTCTGCATATATTATACATGCGCACCGGTGCATATAATTTAAGCTCCGTAAAATCAGAAAGAAGAGAAAGAAAAAGTTACAATAACATCACTGGACCAAAAGGGTGGCCAAAAAACGTTCCCTCGGCGGTCTCCATTGAATCAAATCCATACAAGTGAATTAAAGATATTTATAACTTATGATAAGATACGACATGACACGACTCAGACTCTACTCAAACTAGAATTACATTGGGGTAGCTCTGGCCTTGTACATGCAAATGTATGCCATATGCCAATCACCTGGAAACAAAAACAGTTATAACCATGTTAAATTAAGTGACGTATTTCAACGACAAAAATTTGGGAGGATCGGGGTTTAGGAGGGGCAAACAACATTGCTGAAAAGAATAATTCCTTATAGCTCAGTTCCTATATATTCTCTCTGTTAGGAAGGGCAGGAGAGGTAGACTCATACTGCAAAAACAAGGTTGCATCACCGTATTGCGACTGTATCATACATGTTTTTTAGTTCATCACGACTGAAATATAGGCTGCATTGATCGCAACCGCATTGACCACGAAATCTGTTTCGCGACCGTTATGCGATGGTGACCGAAACTGTAATTTTGTACTATTACGGTGACTAAAGAGTGCTTACCTCCTCCGGAAAGCTTCACAATGTCTTCTTCTCGTTGAGGAATTGGATTGTCATCATCGTATTCTATCCACTTTCCTGCAGGCAACAAATTCTGTAAGCACTTGAAAAATTGAGAGTTTTGGAGTCAAATAAATCAAAAATTAAGTTGATGTGTCACTCACCACTCTCTTGCTTCACCCAAGCAACATAGTGCCCTGAATCAGCACTTCTACCTTTGTGGGTTAATACGGAGACTAAATCGTAAACTCCAGTCAACTGCATCTCTTTTTCAGATGGAGCTGCTGCAATCAAAGACATAAAGATACATTAAGAATTGGTTCAATACCTGCTTCGAGACCTTTTCGTCATATGGTACCTACCTCAAGAGCTTTTAGACTTGACTCATATGGAAGAACTTACCTTGAAAGTCGAGACACATAAAGATTAAACATTAACCCATTTGCGGTCAGCAAGAGATCGAATATGCTGATATAGTTTTCCTAAATGAAACTACTCGTATACCATTTAATATGAAGACTTGAACATGGTTATAACAGAGTGAGATTAACCACAAACAAAAGATGAAAAAGCCATCGTCTCTAAGACTAACTGCCTAGCATATAATCATCTAAAATCATTCCTTTAAATACCCATTAACTAATCACAACCGTCCCTATTAAAGATAATTTTAAGTACTTTACATCACTCTTAAGAAGAAAAAACTGCAACAGTCACATATAATCATTAAAATTCTTTCATTCAAATACCTCAATTAACTAGTTACAATCATCTCCAGTAGAGCTAATATCATCACATACTTCACATCATTCTTAACAAGAAAAAACGCAACCGTAGATTGGACACCCTTTATTTATGTCTACAAGAGACTATTAAAGATTTGTCAGGCTCCAAGAAGAGTTTTAAGTTTTTTGAACTGTTCAGAAAGCTTGACATCCTCTTCAAATCAGCAAATGATGAACTGAGATTACATTCTGATCCCAAGCCAGCTTCTTTGCCTTCATGGTTTTTTCCGCCATTGCCAGAGTATAGCTTGCCCCTGATTAATTTCTAATGGAAACCGCACTAAAACCACAACAATATTTAACCCACTATTCCCAAGTAGATGTCAAAAGTCCTTTTTAATCACTCTCAAGTCTCAACCGTCACAATATATATATTACTACTACGAAGTTGTCACCAGAAGATACAAAACCTCCTGAACACTCTAAATCAACCCTTCAAAAATGTCTTTTCAACATCTACTGATATCTTTCTCACTAAACCATAGATAACAGATGTCATGGTGTTGAAGGTTTGTGCACCTAAACTTCATCTTAAATTCTAAACTAGCCTTTTTGACAAGGAGCAAGCTTGTATTTTGTATTTTTGTTTTATGTAAGCAGCAAGAACCTCTCTGTTGACAACTTTACTTGATCACTTTTGAGAGGTTGACAATTGACATTACTTAGAAATACAGGAAAATAAACAAAAAGATGACTTTCATGTATAATTGTGTACAGCACATACCTTCTAGAGAGGTTGCACTAGAAGACTCTCCACTCCCGTTTAGAGAACCCTATTAGCAATCAGACATGAAAGGCGAAACATCGATTCAAAGCTTTTCAAAGTTGCAAAGAATCACCTAGCAATCATTGATAGACCACTCAGCTAAGTAAGAAAATACCTCTGCATCAACCATCTTGACATCATTGTCCTTATCAGAACTTTTTTTGCTAGGTTTGAGACCCAATTTTTTACCCTCTTCATCTCTTAGAATCTGATAACAGGACATAATCAAATTCTAAAAGGCTTATGCAACTGGTGAAGCATGCATATCAAAAAGTAGCAAAGCACATTTTGTACACACACCTGACGGGGAACTTCTAGTTTCTTTTTGAGTTCATCTGAGCACAAATCATAAACGTCCAACTCTAAAGGGTAATCAACTTTCTGGTATCATAAATCAAAATTAAGATGCAAGATTTAATTAAACTCAAATGAAAAAATATAGCCTCAAGCCCTAATCTCCAGTCCGAAGTCAACAGCAATGATACTTTTTATAAGCAAACATATAAGACATTAATATTTACCCGCAATATTTTCGCCTTCTGATTTGACTCTCTCTTCCAGAAAAAACGGACAAATTGAATGGTCAAATACCTTCACCCAAAAAAAACAGAACCGGTCACTGTAACAGGTATAAAATGTGTAGAATGTAGATTGAAAACTTAGTTCTGGGTGCTGTAAAAAGTGAGAAGAGAAGGGATTCAGTTGGTGATATATGTTCCCTCATTTGCATTTATAATGAAGCACGATTAACACAAATTATTTTGCCGATTACTGTTCAACATACTCCCTCCTATTCTAATGAAATGTCTCATTTCCTCTTTTGGCATATTCACATCAAATGTCTCATTTCCTTATTTGTTGACCTCTTTCCCTTATGCACTCGTAGGATCTAACTATTTACAAAATTGCCATTAAATTATCACTTTACTCCTTCCCATATGGTCCCCCTCTTATTCTTAAAAATTGGTGCATTATCAACTGAGACACTTGATTAGAATAGCATGGAGCAATAATTACAGATGAGGAAAGAGTTACCTTGGTAGACCACTGATATGTGACTCCTTTATGTAGATTGCACTGCGCCCCAATGCAGGTGAATTCTTTTCTAACTCAGATTTCAGACCCTACAAAAAAAATTGATCGAAATCTTGGAGCTCAGGCTAGATACAAAGACTAAGATTATAGTATCTAATTTCACATCTTGAAAATTATGTAAAAGGGAATTAACACTGCTTAATGCTCACACAGAAAAATTTTGTTTGGCCCCAAGGCAATAAGCATGAAATATTTATATGTTATATTTGAGGAGAAATGTGAATGCCAATACACAATAGCACTTTAAAGAACGGAAATCATTAAAGCCATTCTTCAATAATAGAGAACACATAATGGATTAATCGTCACTATCATTTATCAAAGACTCATAATAACGTCTGCTATTTTTATGGTGAGATGAAGCAGTGCTTTACTTGGGGGGACTGAGGTTGTTTGGATGCACTTGTGCATAAACAAAGAAGTCAGTCGACCAGATGCACACACCAATTTCATTACAAAATTTGTTATTGTATAGGATGCATTGGGCTGTATAGGCCAGTGTCACATGATTCGCGCTCCGCTTTGATTTTTGTACGGATTTGCGTTTGCGGTCCATTAGTTGTTGTTTAGTTCAATTTTTGAGTTTATGATTCGTTGCTTTTTCGCCAAAGTTCTTTTTGCACAAAATTAGTACAAAAAAATCAAAAGAAAAATGTTCAAAATAGATAAATGGGAAATAAGTTATTCAGAAAAAGGACAAGAATAATAAAAAAAGGTAATATAAGATGAGTCTAGAAGAAGATGAAAACAATAGAGAAAAGGTAAAAAAAGGAAAAGAAGCTCAAAAGCCCACTTATCCATTTAAAGGATCTAAACAATCAAAATAATCAAGAGCCTTAATCCCAAAAGATAGGAGTCAACTACGTAAATAAATATATTATTTCCATTGGTCGTCCACGTGGATTTTTCTTCTCCATTCATTTCGATTTTCTACTATCTCTAAGTCGTCCCTATAAACCAATAAATAAACAAACAAAACTTGGGAAAAGCAAAAGTTAGTTAGAAATATTAAAGACAAAAGGTGAAAAAAAAATGGAAAAAAAAAATAAATAAAGCTCATGGTTGTCTTCTCCCTTTCACCTTGTTTACTTCCTTCTTTTCGTTTGGCCTCTCTCTAGTACCACCATTGTTCAAAAAGAGTGAATCATCAATGGCATTCTCATCTTTATGCTTTTGTCATCTTCAGTCTCCATTTGTCCTTTCTAACTTCTCTTATTTCCTTTCTCACTTCTCTTACTTTTCATTCTTACTCCTCTTACATTCAAATCAGTGATTTCGCGATTCAACTCGCAGATTCGAGTGATATGAGTCGCAAACGAACTTTGGTTAGGGAAATCGAATCCAACAGTTGCGTACTAGTGAGTGAATCATGTGACAATGATACCACTAAGCTTTTCAAGTAACAATTATCAGGCATAACTTGGTAAACCATTGATTATCTGGCATAACTTGGTAAACCATTGTTTACCACAATAATTAGCATTAAGTAAAATCAAATGATTAAGTGGCTATTGCCTATAAGTTTTCAAGTAATGTTTGGAACTTGTTACCAGAAACGTAATTTGATTAAGAAACGTTAATTTAGAGTTTCGAAAATGTAGGTACAATTATAGTGCAAAAAAGGTGACATTGTATCGTATTGACCGCATCGCAAAGGTTTTCAAATTTACCGAAACAATACTACTTGCATCGTAAAGGTGTAAATAAGGTGCTTTAGGCCGTTTCAAGCGATATTTCATGGTTTAGGCCGATATTTGGCACTTGGCGGTACGAAAACCGCATAATACTTGTTACCGCATCATCATATTTGTTACTGCATTTTTGCATTATGGGTACACTTTTATCTTGCAACAAAAAATAGATTGGGTCAAAAAATGTAAGAAAAGAAAATGACTAAAAAGATAAAAAGAAAAGGAAAAAGAAAAAGAAAAGAAAAGAAGGGCTTTGATGATATATATAGTTTTGTTATAAAAAACACTTAAGGAATATAGTTTCAAAACGTTAATCTAGAGTTTTAAAACAAAGGTTTCGACACAGAATTTAGTGAGAAGTTTTCAGTTTCTAGTAACTATGGTTTGGGAAGTCATACAAAAGTGCATTTGAATAATTAAAGGATACATTCTACAATTATCATCAAAAAATATCCAACATACGATTTCAGAATCTTCACAATGCACCCCCTTCATTTCTATTTGATTATCTTATTTAAGATCTAAGAAAATGAAATTAGAATATAAAGGAATCTAAAGGTAAGTGGATAATTAATAATGAGATAGAGAAATTCTTTAATAATGAGATGGTATTGGTGGAGATGAATGGAAATCTAAAGGTAAGTTGCGATCTAATTTTAATAATAAGATAGTGGAGATATTATAGTTATTTAGATTATGATTTTTGGGATTCCTTATGCCATGGATGCATGACAATATTTCTTTATTAATAAAAAAATTTCCTTAACAAAAAACTCATACAAGAAAAGGCAACAATTCAATAGAACCAAAATATGAAGGGGCAAGAGAAAATAGAATAGTTAATATTATTGTAAGATTAGAAGCTTACATGCTTTAGCCCCTCATGCAAATGGTTCACTTCATGTGATATGTGACATTTTAGAGCAAACGTTGATTCCATCTCCATACTTTCTTCACCGCTTTCTTGACAGTTTACCCTATAAAATGTTAAGCAAAACGAAAATCCAAGATTCTTCAGCACAATGAAAAATATTACTAACAAGCTACACAAAGCTACAAATTATTGCATTAAAATATTTCATAAACGAAACTAAATATAAGAGATTGAAATAGCAAATTACACTCAAGTATAATCATCGTAACTTCCACTATACTCAAGACCAAATGAGGTATATCCATAGAGCAAAAACAAGAATGCATTGTATCGTTTAGGCCGCACTAAGTTACAATATTGAACTAGTATCACATGTCAAATTTTGATCTGACTCAAAAACCCGACCGAACCCAAGCTGACACTTTTTCTTAAAATTTGGTCAATTTTAGTTTTACATCAATATTTCGAGTTATAACATACTATGATTTAGTTAATTTTTATTATTTGAGTTAATATTGCACAACTATTACTTAAAAATTTATTTTTTACCCAAAATAATAAGAAAAATTATTATTTTTATTTAAACGAAAAATGTTGCATGATATTTTGTAGATTATTTTATAGCAATCTAAACAAAATAATAATAAATCCATGACACCTTGGGTCACACTCGACCAACCGATCTAACACGTCTAATCATAAAGGTGCAAGAATATGCATTTCAGGCCGCTTCAAGGGATTTTTCACGGTTTTGGCTAATATTCGACGATACGAGAATTGCATCACCTCTGTGTTCGCATCATTGTGCTTGTTACAAAAATGGATCGAACTGTCATGGAGATAAATTCAAACCAAATGAAGCACACACTTAACCACCATTAATGTAATTTCATCTACATAACTGACATTTACAGTATTCATAGGAGCATGCTTTCGATTTTCGCCTTATCTTTAAAACAGGCTTGGCAGTTGGCACAAAGTGATGTTGAGGCTTGACAGTTCTCTCGAAAACCAGCCACCACAAATTACTCAGGGTGTCTACCAAAAGTCCATCCATGAACAATTATCAGCCTCGATAAATTCAAACCAACCAATGTATAATTCAAACATCACTAACCTATCCTCTCTGAAATCTCTATTTTTTTCAAAATTTCTACTAGTAGTGACCCCATTGCATGGACATATTAAAATAACTATCTACTAGATGAATTAATGGCCTGCCCATCTATTCAAAAAGATGATATACAATAGCAAACCATCTACAAGTTTTGATCAAAAACAAGTTGAGTGTTAACCCTTCCATTTTCATATCACTGTCTCGAAAATGTGTATCTTCAATGCAGTAGCAGCTAAAATAGAAAAAGATGACAACAAAAAAACTAGAGTACAAACACAAGCCTTTTGTTGCCCGCAAAACTCATGGAATAGGTAAGTATAACAGTGAGCTTCACAGCCACCTAACACTAATGAATAAAAAGAGGTGCAGAAGATATGTAATACTCTAGCAAAGAATTTACCTGCTAGCAAGCTCGATACCAAAAAGGCGCTTCACATAGTTGAGACTCCCACTACATATAAATTTAAGAAATGACATTAACTAAAATAAATGCTAATATCTTTATTTAAGAAAGTCAAAAGTACACAAATCATGAAAACAAGCCAGATGAATCACAAGAAAATTCATAAAGTGGGAAATGCATCAACCATATAACACAAAAGAAGGACGCACTATTCGAATGGGGCTCCTCTCTCGATGCTGAAATTACCAGTATAAATTCTACAAGTTTCTGCTCATAAAATTGCAGATTTTTATCTTGAAGACAAGCTTATTGTATATGTGTATTAAACAAAGATATTGAATAAAAAGAAATGCCATTGCTCAAAGAGAGCAATACAAAGAATAATTAGCATAATTACACAAGCACAACACATAAAAGTCCAACAAAAAGAAATAGAGAAACATCAGTACACTGAAATCAAATAGCACCAAGAAGCGGAGTAAACCAATGCAGAGAAGACAAATCTAACACATATACAACAGCTATTTTTAAAGTAAATTAACTAACTACCTTGTACTGGGAGATCTAAGAGATTGGGATAGGGTGTACAAGAGCTGTGTCCAGCATTCCTCTGCATCCTGAAATTCAATGATCGTAGCAGTGTTATTACAGCAAGTTTAAAGAGTAGCACAACTGAAAAATATGGACATTTGAATTTAACCTGTTGCATAAAAGCACCATTATGCTGCTGGCCAAACTGAGGGAACTTTTTACGCAATACCTGCAAGCATAAGGTACACTAATGAGCATCGCCATGTCACAACCACATCAACGCAGCAAACAGAATTTAGTTCATACTTGGCTCATTCCAACACTAACACCATGAAGAACCAAGATACTCCATATCCGACTTTTTTCAGCCACTAGTCAGAAATAGTTCACATGATTACCATAAATAGCTTCCTGTTTGGGTTGCAAGGATAACACAGACATACTAATATAAAATTAATGAAGAAAATTCTACATTAGACAACTAAAAAACCTGATACCGAAAAAACATATGAACATCCAGTGCTAGTAAATACTCCATAGTCCCTAAGAGTTCGCCCCATAGGAGGAAACTTACTTTTTTAAAGGACAAGAACATTAGGTGGGGCAAAACAAAAGGGAAATGAGAGATGAAGAGTGAATTGGTGGGCCAAACTTCTAAAATAACTAATGAAGCAAACTCAAAGGGACAACTATAAATTGCAGAAGAAGCAAATTCTTACAGACAAAGGGTGCTGAGGACCAAAAAAGAATTCAGGATTCTCAGTGTTATAGACTTATAGTAAGATATTAATCCCTCCAAAAGTTCACGAGAACAATAAGTAAAGAATAAAACATGATGAGTAGTTAGTTCAAAAGCTATATGAGCACACACCATCCAGAATTGCATAGGAGCCACTGGTTTGACATTTTTATCGAGATCACTAAACAAATCTTTTGTTGCAACAGTCAAGAGATGAGAAGTTTGATCTAACTGATTGTTTTGGCCAGACTGCGAATACCTGCTCAATAATTGAAAGCCAAGGTACCAATGTTAAAAATGGATACAATAAAACATGGAAGTCCAAGTTTTTTCAATAAAGCATAAGAAAATTTACAAAAAAAAGGATAGAGGGAAAAGCTCACTCCAATAAGGCGGATTTCAACTCAGGAACTGAATGCAAGCATTGAATTGTGGAGTTCATGTAGCATGTATTTCCTAAATTAAAAAGACCAGCAGAATGACCCTGCAAACATCATACAATTAAATCACATGGATAAGTAGATCATTATGGTCTAGAAAGCAGCAGTAGCTGGCCTTTTTGTTGTCATCAATTGCTAAAATTAGACTTGATTATAAATTTTTGTTAAGAAGGTAAATGAAAGTCAAGATCTATTAAGGGTGAAATGAAAACCCTCAAATCTCACGGTATAAGGACTAAAGTCAGCCAAATGTCGAAGCAGCAGCTGAAAAAATACCATGCAAAAGACAAGCTTCTATCCACACAGGATACATAAGAATATAAGGAATGCAAGAAACTTGTTGCCTATAAAAATCTAATACAAGTTATGGTCGTAAATCTAGGATCTTGAGGGTAATATGTAGGCTTTACAATCAACCGACAAGCAGTAAACCACTTAATATACGCAATGTACAATATTGATGATGGCGGCATGGCACAAAGGGTCTGTAGATTGTTGTGCATTTAATACTCAAAGCAATGAAAATACATATCACTGCTCCACAGCCAAAACAAAACAAGATAAAATAAAGGGGGCAAACCTTCTTTGACCTTTCACAACATATTTATAAGCAAATGGTCAAGCCCTGATATATTCTTTCTTGGCTGATTATCCTTAACAGTATGAATTTTGTTAGAACAAAAAATGGAGAAATAACAAGAATAATCTCAAATGAACAAGTTTGGTTGGCCTTCATTTAGCAATCCTAAATTGGAATGATCATCATATAATTCTATAATTCGTATCATTTTTACGAGACCACAAGGAAATTTATACAGAAAAGTTAGGGGAAAAAAGAAAGAAAGATAGAATAGCAAATTTCAAGCACTGCCTTACTCCCAATTTTCCAAAGATAAACCTCTATTTCATTGAGGAATCCTAGTCCCACTAGAAGTCCAACTGAATTAGAACTCCAAGTCCAAACGTGTGACTCACAACTCACACGTGTGGCCCAGGATGTTTGTTAGAAAGTTTATCTTTTGATTTTAGTTAGGCTAAATTAAAATGTTAGTTATTTCTTTTATTTCGGCATTTTATTTTTTAGTCAAAAAATAGATCTTTCTATAACTCTATCTTTCTATTTCTTGGATCCTTAAGGCCTCTCTAGATCCTAAAGCCCACGTCACAAACCCAAACTTCGCCAAATTTCCAACTGTACGTCCATCTACTATAAAAACCATTAAGGTTCAATCTTTGATCCAATCACATGTCCAAACACAACCCAAAATCTAAACCCTAAAATTGGATCATTAAACCGATTTTTGCAAAGATTGCTCCTTTCTTCTTTCTCCAATCTCTTTCCCTTTTCCCTCCTCTATCTGCCCAGTATCTTAAAACCACAAAAGATCCCTCATTACCGAGCTTCTAAAACTCTTAACATCAACTTTCCCTTGCCTCTTATCTCACTCCTAATCCTACTCTAATTAGGATTCAGCTAATTTTCTAAAATAACACCCCATTTGTACATGGGGTCAAATGTAACCTTAAGGGTGTATGCAAAACTATGAAATCAACTAACTCAACATAGCAATAAAAGTACAAAATTAAGTCTAAGCTATTAACCGTGTAACACAAGTAAGAAAATCGTTTTTGGACGCAAACAGGTTAAAATCCATAGAAACTCTATGCCCAATGAAGATGATCATATCTGCATTTTCACCATTTACCTTTATTAAGCTTAACATATTTTACTGAGTATTTTTTTTACAAGTTGAGGAGAGCAAATCCTTACTATATCAAGTATCCACTTCAAGCTACCATGTTGATGCATGCATGATGAAATATGCAGGATTTAGTTCTAAAAAGAATGGGCAGTATTCTAAAACTAGCAATTTAACAAACAGAAAAAAGAACATGAAAACAAATCAAAAGTTAAGCTGTGGAGCAATTAACCCATAGAAAGCACATCATATTCAAGTTTAATAATACTAAAAAAATTCTAGTGGATAGTTGAACCTCAAAATCATACCACAGCGACCACTTGTTCCTCCTCTGGAAGATCCTCAACAAAAACAGGTCCTTTTTCAGGAGCTTTAACTATCTCATCTGCAGTCCCCATCATCATCAGTCGTTGCCCCTGAAAATTAACATGAAACTAAGCCACTTCAGAACAATACATGCAAAGTAATAAAAACATGAAAGGAAGTATCTGCAACCTCTTTTACTCCAACAGATGCCCATTCAGCATCATCCTACAATTTTAGGTAAAACAAGTTAGTTGAACAGTCATAAGAACTTGTATCCTCACAGAAACACAGAACATCTTATAAATCCTTCGGCTTACTATCATCAATGAAACCCAGTAATCCCTTCATGAATTTATTTTAGTTTAAGGAGTGTGGCCATGATGTAATTACCTTCAATAAACCACCTTTTACCATAATTTTCTGCCTTTCAGGTGGGACTCCTGTCAAATCATACAACTGACACTTGAAAACATAAGGGGGCTGACTAGTATCAATTTCCATCTCAGGAAACACCTTTTTTTGCCATTTCACACTCACTGTAAACACCAAATTGTAAAAAAAAAATTATAGAATACATCATGCATACATAAAATGATACAAATAGAAAAATACATAAAGGACTCAATAAAAAACAGTGGTGGAGTTATTAAAAGTCGCTCACGGACCACCCTAAAAAGATTAGTGAAAATGTACTATATGGAGTATTTGACAACAAATTATTGAACTCCGTGTGTAAGCTAGTCACAAACTCACAATACTTGTTGGTCTCTGACAATATAACTCAAATACCCTAAACTCTTGACAATTTTTGCACCTAAAGTTCTGATTTTGGCCTTACATAAATCCCAATAGTGTAGTTATTATATATTGGATTCCCAATATGTATGATTAAGTGGAAAATATGACAACTTTAAAACCCCAATTTGCAACAATTTGAACTGAATCACTTTGAAGACTCCATAGCCGATCTGAGAACAAAATTAATGAATTGTAAAAATTGAAATTGAATTCATTAATTGATTCGAATATAAGATAGAAAATGTAATATAGCCGAAATTAAGGTTTAATTGAAAAAAAAGAATTTCTCAGGAAGCAGAGTAACAAAATTAATCGAAACATTAAAAGAGAAACAGAGAGAAATGACAGAACCTCGTAGTGTTTGAGCGGCATCGTTGGCAGTCTGAGAATCCGCCATTGAAGAAGGTTGAGAAAGATTGAGTCGGAAGAAGGGAGGAAGCCTAGAGTATGCTAATTCGTTATGAGTAATGAGTATGTTAACAAGAAAATGAACTGCGAGATTCAAGTCAGTCCGAGTCGACTCGGATTTAATAGAAAACTCGAGAAATGGAGTTTGAGTTCACTAGCTTCATGTTTAGTTGCCTTTTCCCATCATATTGCTTAAAATAAAACATATTCTCACTTTGCATTCAATGGGAAAATATTTCCCACAATACCGTCCACGTGGAGAATTTTTTTTTTTATTTTTCAAACAAAACCGACACTTGAGATGGCGGTTTACCTTAAGCACCAAACCGCCACTTGAAGTGGCGGTTTGGTTCAAGGAAAACCGCCATCTCATGTGGTGGTTTGGTCCATGGTAAACCGCCACTTCATGTGGCGGTTTGGTCTGTGCCCTGTTTTTTTTTTCTTTCATTTCCCCTAAATAGTTAACACAACCTGCATTAAACTAATCCAATACAATCTATTCCATATTAATCAATTACGAACCAGCTTGATTTGAAAAAATTAATTATGAAAATAATGCGAAGATATATTACAATCATGAAAAGTCATACAAGAATTTTAAATCATATAAGAATATACAAAGTATGTTAAACTACAATCCCCGGCCCCTCTTCATTTGCGCACCGGTTGATGATGATGGTGTAAACTCGTCAACCTCCGCAATGACATTAAGAGCAGGAGCTCGTCGTTGACTAGCACGCTGATATGTGATGATCCTTTGCAGAGGCGATGGATGTGGAGGAGGAGTGGTGATGGAAGTTGGAGGAACGAATGGCGACATAGTAGTGGATGACGATGGCGATCTGGAAGACCGACCTCGAGTAGATGAACGTTGGCGACCTCGTGTGGACCGAGAACTGGATCCTCCGGAAGAGCTACCTCTATGGGCTGAACTCCTTGGAGAAGGAGTGTGGAATGTGTCATCTACCTCGCCAATGACGGGTAGAGTCGGTATGAGGTACTCATACCCCGCCTGACTCAATGCATCGGTTAATGACGCGTTGATGGAGCCTAAGGTCTGAAAACATAGCCGATACCCCACATCAACTGGCGATGTAGCGGCCCCTTGAATCGTGTCATTGCACTGTATGAGCACCGATCGGATGCGCTCAGCCTGTATGTTATCATTATGTTGTTAAAAGACTGACATTAAAGTATTACTATATGTTATGAGTGTTGAAAGAAGACATACCAGTAACGTAGATGTCTGATGGTAATGTGATCCTAGCTGCGCAAATGTGGTGTTCGTTAGGTGTAATATGGAGATACGTCTGTACCAACTCATGTACATACCAGTGCTATGACCTGTGAAGTTATCTCCTCGAACCAAACAAGATGCTCGGTCATTCCACGCGTCTACGTGCGATCTATGTCGTAGGACGTAGTTCTTGTCCCCAGTCCTTCGATCGATCGCATGTAGTTGAGGTTGGGTGTCACAGGCATGCGGAATAACCTGCTCCAAACCGAATTGACGCATGACACGATCTGGAAGATGTAGCTCGACAATGTCAAAGCAAATAAGTGGACAACGCGATCTCCAAATCTTGTGGCCCAATGCACATATGTGCGGTAGAGCGTCCATCTTAGCCGCTGTGTAAGGCTGCCATGTCATCTGTAATAGAAATCAATATGCTCAGTAATATATACAATTTATTAATAACTAATACAAATAGTAAATGTTAATAACCTGCTCGTCCCGTTGTCGATCAAGTGCGTCTCTGTAGTAGACGAGAGTATGTGGGGAGTGGGATCTCGAAAGATATACGCGAAGCCAGCTGCAAACAAATGAACATTGTTTAACATTTTGATGTATCCTAAAAAAGTGCAATTATGAATTTGATTAGTGAGTTGAGTGCTGCTACCTTACTGCTAAAGGATCCATCCCGCGCCGATGCTGTGACCCTAACACCGGTTCAAAATCATCTGCGCTGTCTTCCTGATCATGTTGCGCATCGGGTCGAATCGTCCGAATAATGGCCCTCCCTATATGAATGTGCTCCCATGACCATATATGTAACAACATCAAGCAGCCACCAATGTCCTTGGCACCCTTACGAGATGCTCGACATAAGTTACGATACAGATACGCTAGGGTAGCACTTCCCCAACTGTACTCATCTATGCGCTCCAAGTCTCCCAGTAGAGGGAGATAGATCAACTGTACCGAGTCGCCGCTCTTTTCTGGAAACAAGAAGGATCCAAGCAGGTACAAGATGTAAGCTCGCGCATGTCTATCAACCGTCACATCATCCGCGTCATCCTCCAGCGCGCTAAAATGCTCTCGAAGCTAAGTCAGCTTCAATGACGATCCAACGATGATCTTCGGCTATGTGGGGTCTTGGGGGTTTTCAGGCCAAACCCCTAGTAGCTCATAAACTAATGCTGGCCAATTTCCCTCTCCATGGCCTATCACTGCTTGACCTTCGATGGGCAGTCCCATTATAACTGCCACATCTTGCAACGTGATCGTTGCCTCGCCAACTGTGAGGTGGAAGGTATGAGTCTCCGGCCTCCACCTCTCCACCAATGCAGTGATAAGAGCTCGATCGAGCTCTAAGCCCCCGCCCAACAACCTATGAATGTATCTGAAACCAGCTATTTTGACTACCTCTAATAACCTGTCATCCACCTCCCACTGTAACGTACTCGCCTGGTAGTGCTGACGAGTAACCAATTGGGCAGTGGAGCCCTCCCACGCAGCTACGCTCCTGTGTGTCGCCTGAAGCGTAAGCACTGATGGATCAACTGGGCCCGGCATCGCCATGATCGCTGTTACATACATAAAACCATGAATATATACGAAAACCATTAAACTAACCCTACAAAGTTATAAACTTTCATTGAAGCATTTCATCAAACACTTTATATGCATACAAACCAAATCCTAAAATTCAACTACAAATGTGTAAAATGTAAGTTTAAATCATGAAAACAAGAGAATGTAACAAACAATCAACGTATTTATAACTTCAATTGAAAATAATAATGAACAAAAAAACAATTTGCATATTGAAAAAAAATTAGGGTTTTATTTATACCTTAAATGGGAATGTAGTTGATTAGTTTAGTTGAATGAGAGGAATTGTAAATTTGAAGTAAATGAGAGTGAAGAATTTTTTTTTTTACACTAATACTGGCAGCAAGAAGCAAAGAGGAAGGAATAAACTGACCAAATGCTCGACATTCTGTTTTGTACTGCTACAAAACCGCCATTTCAAGTGGCGGTTTACTTAATATATATATATATATATATATATATATATATATATATATATATATATATATATATATATATATATATATATATATATATATATATATATATATATATATATATATATATATATATATATATATATATATATAAAAATTAAAAACTCACAAACCGCCATTTCATCTAGCGGTTTCTTTAGATTTCTAAACAAATTTTTGCTAACTAAATTTTAACTAAATATGGCCTAAGTTGTATTGACTAAAACTAATTTTTATTAAATGTAATTGATTTTTACCAATTTTTATTAATTTATATTGATTGTAACTGATTTTTGCTAACTAAAACTGATGTTTAATTGCTAAAATTGATTTTTAGTAATTACTTATTTTTGTAAAGTGAACTCAATAGGGCCTAACTTTCTCTTCTTTTTTTTTTTTTTTTTTTTTACAATTTAGTCATTTGAAAGTTTTTAAAATTTGAACTTGGAGAGTCTAAGTATGACATATACTTTGAGTTTTGGAAAACTATGCCTATAAAGATATACACTTTTTTTGTTCCAATAAAATTTACTTATTCCCTTTAAATTTGCTAAGTATAATCACTTAAGAACTTTTGACATATCGATGTTTTTTTTGTCAAAATTTTGATATTGTATTATGATAGGCATGCTTTATGTACATTGTATTCCCTAATTTTGACTCATATTTATGTCATCCTTATACTTTATTCTTTTAATTTAGTCTATTTATGCTTGTTTTCGAGGATTTTACGCTTTTAGGTACATTTTTATAGGTTTTTCTTCACTATCGAGCTGTCACAAGCACTAATTATGTTTATCCTCTTACTCTCGGAGGCTTGGTGACCTTAGGAACTAAGTTGGTGACAAAAGGGAATTAAAATTAACGAAAAGAAGCCCAACCAAAGCAAAGCACTACATTTTTCGATCATCAAATGTGCAAGCGTCCACTTAAAATGATCATGTCATTCGTCACACTTGAAATTTGGTAGATGTTGGAGATTAAACTTGGGTTAGTTAGCTTTGAATCGACTAGTCACAGGCCCAAATCCGATAAGAAACGACCAAGTTATGGCATTTCAAAGATGTAGTGCGCCACTAGGTTTGAACCAGTCGACCGATCGATCCATGCCAATCGAGTAGATTGGTCCAGTATTGTAGTTACTATTTATCTTTTTGGTTCGTGATCCTTTGCCTCTTGCCTCCTCCAATCTTTTCTCTTGCGTGCCAAAGCTTTCTTGTTCCTGTGGAGCTGCTCCTAAAGATGAAGAAGGTTGCTTGTTGATTCACCTAATTGCAATGATCATGAATGCAAGTGGAAAGTTCTAGAATTTGGCTACTTAAGCTCCAATTTTCTGACGGAAAGGATAGATACCATGCACCATCAAAGCAACACATCTTAGGGAGTATTCAAAGAAGTTGTTCTTAAGTTTAAAATCTTATTCTATAATTTAAGTTTGAAGTTGTAAGTTTAATCATAAACATTAGTAGCTTTGCATTAGTGTTCATTTGGAGATCAATTAAGCATTTGGATATTTCTCAACTAGTGGGTGTATTTGCATATTGAAGTTCTTATTATTATTATTATCATTATTCTCAACTCCACCATTGTTGGAGAGAGTAAGTTATTCTAACTTTTACTTTTAGTTCATTGTAAGAATCATAAATGTTTTAATGTGTTGTTGTTCTTTAAACATAAGTGCGTAGTTTAGAGTTTGGGAATGTAGACAACAAATTTCTTTGCTTTGTGTGTGTGTTGATTTGTGGGGTCAGTCTACAATCTTCATGAGTAGTTACCGGTAGTCCGAGGGGCCGGGGTGTTACAAATGGTATCATAACAACCCTGCGACCGTGGCTGATTGTGTGTTCAGTGCACCTAGCGGGGGAAAAGATCTTAAAACTACGGTCCAACGAGGACGTTGTATTCCTAAGTGGGGGTGAGTGTGATACCCCAAATTTAGCTTGAAAAAGGATTGATAGACTACTCATATCAACAAGGTGCATGTTCTTTTCATGGGAGCCTATTTGCTAAGAACTCCACAATTAGGCATGCTTGGTGGACATGCTAGAAGCTTCTGATACAAGAACGAACATAAACACCAACATTAATGTCTTCCTTAATGAACCACTTGACTACTGTCCCCAGGTTGGATACTTGCATTGCTTTCAAGAAGTGTGAAAGGAGAGGAAAAGAGTCTTTTTATGTCCTGTAGATGGACAAATTGGCTTGTTGTTTAGCACACCAAAGCCGCTTATAGGTCACATCAACACCAAATAGGCCTTTCACCATCTGTCGCACCATGGAGACTCAATTGATGGGTTTTGGGCAACACAATTTCTAATTGCATTGTTAATCACAGAGGATGTCAAATGAATGTGTTCAACTGACATTGTCACTACTTAATACACAAGCCCCATGCTGTAATACCCCAGATTGAGCTTTAAAAGAGGATTGGTACATCTTCTTTTCATGATAGCCTATTTGCTAAGAACTCCACAGTTAAGTGTGCTTGGTGGAGAGCAATCTTAAGATAGGTGACCTCCTGAGAAGTTTTCCCGGACGCGTACGAGTGAGGCTAAAGTGCGTTGAAAAGACTTGTGTTGGTCTGTGGGGCCAGTCTATAGACTCCATGAGTAGTCACCGGCAGTTCGAGGGGCGGGTTGTTACATGTTTCCCTTTGTATGTGACAATTTCCCATGCAGATGAATAGGAATTCTTCCGAGCCCTTAGTTTCTAAGTACACCCGCTCTTACACTTCATGGTAAGGACAGTTTGATTGGAAGTCTCAATTTAGTACTCAACGTTCCTACGAATATGATACAATCTAACAGCTTCCAACAATGAATCTTTATATTATCAAATGTCATACCCTTTTGAAACTCTCCTTCATCGTTGTAAGTAGTATCACAAGCCCAAGACGTCCAAGAATTGTCCTCAACATGTTCATTTAGAGGGGGAACTAGAACATAAGGTGTAGCAGCAACGGTTGTTGGAATGTTGTCTAAGGTCATGCCTTTGGCTAAGGCCTTCTCATCCACACCCACATCGCCTTCAGAAGAAGCTTCAACAAATTCATTACTCTCATTACCATCATCCCAAGACAACAGCTCATTTGTTTCTCCTTAGTTAACCCTTACATCAATTGAAATTTGAAGTTGATAGGGCTCATTAGGGGGGAGAAAAGGACGATGACAAAACTACTAATATCAACAAGGTTCATCTTTTTTTCATGGGAGCCTAATTGTTAAGAACTCTACAGTTAAGCATGCTTGATGGGAAGCAATCTCAGGATGGGTGACCTCTTGGGAAGTTTTCTGGATGCGTACGAGTGAAGCCAATGTGCGCTGGAAAGACTTGTGTTTGATTTGTGGGGTCAGTCTACAATCTTCATGAGTAGTCACCGGTAGTCCGAGAGGCCGAGATGTTACAAATGGTATCATACCAACCCTGCGACCGTGGTTGATTGTGTGTTCAATGCACCTGGCGGGGGAAAAATCCTAAAACTACAGTCCAACGAGGACGTTGTATTCCTAAGTGGGGGTTAGTGTGATACCCCAAATTTAGCTTGAAAAAGGATTGATAGACTACTCATATCAATAAGGTGCATCTTCTTCATGGGAGTCTATTTGCTAAGAGCTCCAAAATTAAGCGTGCTTGGTGGGGAGAAATCTTAAGATGAGTAACCTTCTGTGAAGTTTTCCGGGTGCGCACCAGTGAGGCCACAGTGCGCTGAAAAGACTTGTATTGATTTGTGGCGTCAGTCTACAATCTCCATGAGTAGTCACCGGCGGTCCGAGAGGCCGGGATGTTACAGTTTATGTATACCCCCCAACATACTCAACAATTCCACTACTTAATCAAATTGAACTATTCCAAAAATATAGTATAGTCACACAAAATGATATAATGTCATTAATTTTTACAAAAAGACATAAAATATCAACATCATCATCAAGTTCATAAGAAAACAAGTATATTTAACAACATTTACAACTACATTTTAACAAGTGCATTCAATCATTTTCTACAAATATACATACCAAAACAACATCATTATCAAGTTCATGAAAAAAAATTATATTTCACATAAACTTTAAGTTTAAATAACATTCTCACATTTTCACTATCAACAATCATAATTCAAAAAATAAACAATAATTATCAAAAATAATTATCAAAATCAATTAACTTGTACCTTAATCAGCTAAAGATGCCCTAAAGAAGTAATGATTTGCAAATGTGAAATCTACATTTGAAAAAGTTTTAATAATATTTAAATAAACCCTTAAATTCGAAAAAAATGGATATCAAAGAAAAATTTACCTAAAATCAATGCAACTTTATGACAGAACACTTAAGTAGTCTTAAGTTGGAAGTGGATGTGAAGAATTGAAAAAGTGAAGTCGTTTTAATGGTCGAATTTCAAAGGGAAATGTGGTATTTTTTTAGGGCTTTGAAATTTGAGAATTGGGGGTAATAAGGAAAGATGAAGAAGGATGGTCGTGCTTTTGCTCCGTCTTTGTTCGCAGTCAGTAACCACGAACAAAAACTTTGGTAAAAAAAAGTCAAAGTCTTTGTTCGCCATTAGTAACAGCGAACAAAGATATTGATTTTACCAAAGTCTTTGTTCGTTGCTAATAATAGCAAACAAACTCTTTGACTTTTTTTACCTGGTCATTTGTTCATTGTTAGTAATGACGAACAAGCTCAATACCTCGCTTCGGAGCAACATACGCTTATTCTGGGAATAAAACTTTCCCAAAGCTTATTTTTTGAATTTTTTGTGAAAAAAGCTTATTTTTTTCATCTTAAAACCGAATCCAATTTGACCCGTCATTAAAATAATTTACAATTATATAAAAAACAATATGGGCGAAAAACCTGATTTCAAATCAACCCAAAATATTTAACCCGAAATCAACCCGATGACCTAAATAAACACCTTTAAATCCAACGGTGAACATATTTTAAGCAATATACAGCTAATCGGCCATAATTAGATTTTCAAAAGTACATCATCACTAAATTGTATATGATATATTCATTTGATGATTGAAGAATGAAATCAAGTTGCATCTCAACAAAAAAAAAACAAACATGCTAAACTAATATTGTAAACAACAATCACTTTAATAAAGTATGAATCAAGACTTCCCTTATTTTGAAATTAAATTTTTATTGATTTCTAAGCTTTACAAAAAATACAATGAAACTGTATAGGAATAGAAAGAATGAAATGATCATTTGTGTCTTCGAACAAAATTGGCGTCGACCCAAAATCGAATTTACCTGACTTGTGAGGTTAGGCTCCAACGGTTCAAGAAATGGATGTACTTTGCACTCAATGAATATAACCCTGTAGGCTAAAGCTTGTTGTTCCTGCCCTCTAGTGGTACTGTGAATCTATGATTACCTATTAGACATTAAAGCGAAACAGCATGACATCGCCTTCTTGAACGATGTATTCCTTCCCTTCAGACCTCAACTGCAATACATACAAATAGCAAAAATCAATGAGTTATTGCATCATATAAGTATGAGATTCTCCCTCATCCCTCTTCGCAGCTTAATGCGAGCGATGAATGTCATTTATGAGCAGTTACGTGTTGTTATTACTATAATGACAAAAAGCGCTGCTAAAGAAAGCTCTCAAACCCCTTCGATATTATGTTGATCTCTTTTTCCTGTTCAATATTAGTCATTGGTTTCTGGTTAGGGCAGACAGCCTCATGGCATTAAGAACTTGAAATGAACCACCTCATGACAGTTGGATAGCAGCATATTAAGGCAAAAGGGTTTAATATATATCTGTTGTGACTTGTTGTCCATAGTGTAATGCAACGCTTTATATCAGATTACCATGCTATACATTCTCAGAAGGTTGTGTACAGCGTAGAGGTGTTCATTCGGGTCATGGGTTGATTTTGGTCAGGAAATTTGGGTCGGGTCAAAATCGGGTCTTGTGTCCACACTCCACAGTGGTTTTTATAATTTTAAATTCATTTTGAAGTCAAATTCAGTTATAAGGTCGGGTAAATATCAAGTCCTCGAGTCTATTTTGAATGCGTCTAGTACGGCGTGAGGAATCTCGAATGACGTATCACTTTCCAATGCTGTGAAGTGTGAATGATATGATCTTAAATGGTGATAGACATGTATATGCACTTGCCAGCACTGCAATGAAATGGGACTTGCTGCTTTTATGAGTATAGGAAAACACTATTGATTTAGAACAAATTACCACTAAGTATTCCAACTTAGTCCATATAGTTTTGAAATATACAATGGAGAAAGAATAGTGTAACGTAATTCGCTAGTTAATTCGCTTTTGAATTCGCAATTCGCCCAAAATGAGCCAAGAATAGCCCAAAACCAACCATAATTCATTTTTTTTGATTCGCGATTCGCAAGGAGTTTAGTGAATCATGTGGCAGAGAAAGACAAAGGAAAATAATTTCTACCCAATGCATTCTCAGATACCAGTTCATGAAACTTGATGCATTCAAACAAGCATAGATGTTAAAATTTAGATATGTAAAGATTAATAGTATGAACTCACTAGTCCTTTCTCCCTTGCGACAGCAAGTGAGCCGGCAGCAACAAAATCATCATAAGCTACCTGAAAAATAATAGGATGAGAATTGAGATTATAAGATTTGGAATAACCTTGACAAAATGGTTTAGAAGTACTGTAGAACTCAATGAATGACGCTATGAACATTGTCAGTTGTCAAACCCTCCCCTGGTGATATCAAAGTTACCTTTGATAAGAGATTTTTTTCATCACAAATACAATTATAAATAAACTAACAAAAGAAAACGGGCCAACTTCATTCTTATCCTAGAAGTAAAACAAGAGTACCTCTGATAGTGACTGGTAGTTGATATGCAACAACTGGTTGTGCCAGTGAATTGTGCCATGCATAAGCCTAGCCCCTACACACCTAAACGTAACTTGCGGGTACAAGAAGTGTCCCAGCCTGCCCTTGGCATGATAAACCAACACATCCCGCATAGTGGGCAGGATATTAATACCCAAAAAACTAGCTAATCTCTAGTTTTATCCACTAATACGATGTTACTTCTAACTATATCTGTCCCTGATTCAGTATCATTAATCAAGGTTAATATTACTAATTAACATCAAGCTTTTCTGAATTTTCCTAGCGAATTGACCTGATCAGAAAACAAGAGTGCTACTAGAATCTAGAGTTAGGTTTAGTAATCTTATATCTTCTGTACTATTTTTTTGTTATATATCTTCTGTACTCAAGTCTCTAGAGATTGAGTTAACTTTTCCATAATTCTGCACATAATTTCCATATGCGAAGCAAAGCCATGAGAGTTGAGATAGAATCTTCCATAATTTCTTACCGTCTCAGCACGAATAAAACCTTTCTCAAAGTCAGAATGGATAACTCCAGCAGCTTGAGGGGCAGTCATTCCTGCAAAATAAAGAATATTATGCAGAGAACAAATTAGCAATAAACATAAATGGAATAATGAAGGGACATAAAAAGAATCAATCTGATATCCTAGGAACACTTTGGGTTTATACAGTGACAACACAGTCTACAGCTAACTAATTAAGAAATCATAGCGAGAAGTATAGCATTCACTCAAGGAATTCTACTTTGTAAATAATTATCTTCTTCATAATGCTCTGTAACTAATGCAAATGCAAGTGTAAAAAAAGGAATCCTTTCGGACATGAAACATAAATATTTATATCATGATATTTCTCTCTTCCAATTTCATTATCTTCTTCGTCTTCTATCATAATAATTTGCATACCTTTTTCTCTTCATATTTCAATCATGTTAGATTCTCTCTTGGGTGTGGAGCCAGGTGTGGAGGCTGCTATTAAAAATAGTGCAAAGCTTTTGAGTCTCTTTTGCTCTCACAAAGGATTCTGCAAGGCTATTTTGTTGAAAATGATGAAGCATATATTTAGAAATATAAGTTTACAGCCCGAAGTTTGTCTACAATTTCCATAATATTTAGCCAATAAAGACAATTATTTTCCTCCATTAAATAATGTTGCAAACCATATTACATTAGTTATTTATCAAAAATTGGAAAGCATCCACTATAGATCTCCGGATCCAGATTGACCCTTAAAGTTAACCTCAGTTCACCTTCTTTTTGAACCTCATTACTATTCAAAGAAGCTTAGACAATAAAATTTCAAATAGATTATAGATGACATTAGGTTACATCAGGCTGGATAAGATTACCCCTTCAAGTTAATATATCCTCTGCATGTTTCAGCCGAATTATGGGAATTTCACATTATTAATACACTCCCTTGGTCCCTCCGTTCCTCAAGTTCTTCCATGTTCCAATAACCCAGGTCCAATGAAAGAAGACAGAAAGTATGAAAGTTTTCATTTTATAGTACGATATATTACTGTGAGAGAGTGCACCTTTGGAGGGTGCATGGGTCAAGGAAGGTTAGAAATGGAAAATATGATACCAAATAACAAAAAGTATATTTTGGAATAACTCTCTGGAACTAAATTCAAATGGATAGAAAGAGCTTATAGGAATAGAGGGAGTAATTAACCATATAAACAAATGTTATTATGTATGTATGTTTGACTTGTCGCTATGTATATTTCAAAAGAAAGAATAGTTAAGAACATCCCAAACTTTGATCCATCTTCTCTAACAAATCCCACCTTCTGATTGATTTTAAATAATCCCAGCTGTTACTAGTGTCTTTGTAAAGTGGTCTTCTATGACTTTTAAAACGGTAATTTTTGGAGGGGTTTATTAATTGACCTGTCATTAGTCATTACTGACTTCCTAGCAACCTCTTTCCCTGCAATCAAGCCTGTCATTCCTACCATGACACATGACAAAAATGATTAGCGTAAGCATGCAGAAGCCTGGTGAAGTACACGCCTGTCATCCCCCTTGCACCCTCTTATTCCCTTATACTTTCTTTTTTCACCTGATATGTCCTAATCATCAAATCTTTTTATATAGCAGAAGTCTGGTGAAGCAAACATTTCAAGAAACATTTTGATGAAGGAAAAATAAATCCTGTTACCACCTTAATACATTCAGTTGAATCCTTCAAACTCTCAGGTTCTGAATGGAGAATTTGGGAGTTTAGCAAACAGAGGATCTACATTTGGTTATCTGACTGGAACCATCAACCCCCTCCACCACTCCCCTCCATATGGAGGGAAGGGGTGCAGTAAGGGATAAAAGAACCACCTTAATCATGCTCATATATTTTACAAATCATCAAAAATTCAACGTTACTAATTGTGACTTTGACGCGTACTAATATGGGGAAAACATCAGAACACTAACCTGCAAGTATCGTCCAGGCCTTTGTTTCCTGTACAAAAAAGTACGAAATGACTATTGAACTTAACGAAATAAATCTCAGTTTAAGCAGAAATAAAATTATAATTATCCCCAGCACCTTCTCTCCAGACGTAAAATATGTTCGCAACCCCAAAAGATTATAAGTTGCTCTTATAAGGTTTCCCAGACCACTCTCACCGACTCCAAGAGACTGTAAGTACTCTACTCTATCGTCTGTTGGAAGTTCTGTAAGTTCAGCCTCAACCTGCAAACAATCGCAGAAAGGTAAATTCTGAGAATAAGCAAGAAAACAAAAATGATCATTTGTCTTTGGTTGAGAAGATCCTTATTCCTTACTATCCCATCCTCCCAAAAGATTACTTGGCATAAGAAACCAATTTTTTCTTTTTTTTTTTTTGATAAAGAAAAACTTTAATGAGTTATAGGCAACCATAGAAAGCAGGTGCAAAAACATCTAATTACAATAAAACTTTCCAATCACTTCTACATAAATCAATAATAGAAAAATTCCCAAAAAAAAACCATTGGCCTTAACCCATAGGGTTGCTAATTATTTAGCCTTATCCCTAAAAAATCTAACGGAAATGATCCTTATGAATGCGCCTATTCCTTTCTGACCATATTGCCCAAAGTGTGGCTAAGATGCAGTTGAGCCATAAAGTCTCGATTTCCCTCTTCTTTCCAAAGCCATAATATTTAATCTGGAGGAAATCCTTGATACTAGCCGACTCAATCCAAGACTCGCCAACGACATTAAGCAAATTAATCCAGATCCCTCTTGCAAAATTACAATGTAGAAAAAGATGATCAATATCCTCTCTATTCCTGGAACACATGATACACCATTGTGGGCAAAGAGAGTGGTGGGGAAATCTTTTTTGGAGATATAGTATTGAGTTTGTCCAAAACCACAAGTCATGAGAAAGCTCTCACCTTGCAGGGAGTTTTAGTCTTTCAAATAAGTTTGGCCAATGGGGTGATGCCTAAAGTAAAAAGACCACGAAGTTATTAATCAGGATGGGAAGTGGATGTTATTAATCAGGAAAGAAGCTCTACAACTGACACAAATCACAATCTCTTTCAACGGGGTGATGCCTAAAGTAAAAAGACCACGAAGACTAGCTATCCCTATCACCCCGATTGTATAGCTTAACACTAATTGATTACGTTCAAAAATCAACACCACTGGTTATGAGGATTCTCTGGAGATCAATCTATATAATTTAGCAGGCGTAAGGGTCTCACAGTTTTAAGAAGTCACAGAATACTCTGCAAAAATATTGGATTGTGCAATCATTCGTACAAAAAGGCATCACTTTGTAAACAATTGACAAACCTATGGTACAAATAGCTTGTCTATGGAGATGAGGAAGTGATAATCGAAAACAAAGCCATGATCAAAAGACAAATTTTCCCAAGTAAGGCCCAAAAGCATCCAAGATCCATTAGAAGATAGAAATCAACAGAAGCATCTAAGCCACTCCAAATAAAGGTGTTAGGTTAAACTGTGTAAAAGACCTGTGCGGAAATAGTCACCACTCCAGAGTTCAAATCAGATGCAACTTTGGTCACTTCTTGGACATATGGATTATTGTCAGGATCGGCTACATCAGACTCTGCTACATTTGCAACATAGATTACTGGTTTCAAAGTCAGCAAACACAGATGCTTTACAGAATCCTTTTCAACATCAGTCAAGGAAACCGATCGAGCTGGTTTTCCATCCGTAAGGACCTGTTGAATCTTTTCTAGCGCTGATCTTTCTGCTTCTTCCTGAAGGTGGAGCAAAAAGCATCATAAATTCTTAAATAAATAAAATACATTTCAGAAGCCTAATAATGTAATATTAATTCATGTTACCTTTGCCTTTATTTGTGAATCTTTTGCCTTACTTTTCTTCAGTTTCTCAAACCTTTTTTCAATCTGCATTCCCAAAATGATACAACATCAAGAGATACCAGTTAGATCCCACACAATATTTGCTCAGCCAAAGGCCCAAGTCAAGTCAAGTTGATCAACACTTTCTTTTTAGTTGAATTAAAAAATGTACAATTTTTATAAACTTACAATGCCAAGAGCAACCAAGCTGCCAATTAAATCAAGGGTCTCTGTGGAATCTACCTTATTACATTAAAAACAGTTAAGGCAAGAGAGCTTCTTTCCAAATGTAAGAGCACTGTATGATTTAACATCATCTAAGGCAAGAGAGAGGATGAAAGAGGAGAAAAGAAAAGGAAACAACTCCAGTGATCAATGCACGAATCACGAACCAAAAAATTACACCAAAAAACCCAACCAAACGAGCAAAAAATATGCCAAGGAGCAAATCACGAATCTGAATTTGTACAACAATCAAAGCGTTTCATGAATTATGTAACACTAACACAAAAGCCAAATTAAAAAATGAGTGATATTAAAAGTTTACAAAAGTATATCAACTTGATTTAAGTAAGCGGATAAATTTTACTTCTTGTGAGACTATTATATTTAGGGCAATTTGTACCACAAAAATACACTTAGGATTCAATTACAGGATTTGTCATACACAAGGGGTTATTTGCTACATTGTAAATGTTTGAGTTAATTGTCACGTAAGGTCTAAATTTGTGGGGTTAATTTGCCACTTTTACAAATGAGATGAGAGTTCAAATTTTTAAAAAAGAGAGGTTTAAAAATAGTAGAAAAAAATATGACGTATGATTGTTTAGTTTAACTTGGAAATGCGTTCCATTTAAGCTAGTCATATATTCACAAAAAATGGAGCCAAAAAGTGACCCAAAACAAAATCTCACTACCCCAATGAGAATAATGTCATTCCCACTATTTGTAGTAAGATATACGCAACATTACTTGAATTAGTGATAACAAATAGACAATTTTCGATTGACTCTTAGTAGAAACTAGAAAGCACCATCTACAACTTCACATATGCTACACATAATTAAATGCGTCATTTTTATTAACAAATTAAACTTCACCTCAAAAAATGATGGTGCCTATCACGTTGACAAGAAACACTTTACAAACAACTCAAATTTTCTCGGGAAAAACTAGTCCAGAGTTAAGCTGAATGAGGGTCAAGCATAATCCGAATTATTATAAACTTGAGAAAGTAAAAAGAAAATAAGGCTTAGCAAAATCAACGCAAAAAAGCACTCAAACATTAATAAAATAAACCTTATTTCACTTTGGAAATTTTACTTATTACCATAGAGATTAATTTTTGATACAAACTTCTAGACATTGTAAAGTCTAATCAAATTGCATAAAAAAGAACATTTAGTGATTTGGTGTTCAACAAATATGGAATCAAATAGAGATTAGCTCAGTATGGCAAGTTATTAAAAATGTTGAGACAATCAAACCTAAGTTTGAGCTCAATTAGACTTAAACTTGGCCCACCGTTAACTCCAACCCTAGATATCAAATAACAAATCATTCATAAAATCACTAAACGCATAAAATCAGAGAGGCCATGAAACACTTAATCCTTATAAAAATCAATGAGAAGTTCCAGCTTAGAAAATCCTCTCATTTGTCTCTAAATATTACACCGACATAGCACACCTCCGTCTTTTTCTCTTTATAAATCTTTATTAATTTTTAGTGGTGGATATTACATGTGAGTCTATATTCTTCCCCTCTTTTTTTGTTTCTCTTCTCGTTTTTTCTTTAATTTATGTTTTCACCCTTTAATTATGGATCGTCGTTTTCATTAATTCAAAACGCGAATCATGGCAATCTAAGTTGCAATCGAACCTTGTTTAGGACGATTGAGTTTAATCCTAAAAGAGTTATAAAAAATATAACAAGGTACCTGATCCAAATCTGAGAAAATTAACTCTAGATTGATGACATCGATGTCCGACTTTGGGTCAACTCTTCCATTTACATGAATGATGTCATTATCTTCAAAACATCGCACAACCTAAAGACAACAATAAGCATCACTTATATTCAAAGAAATAGATATAAATATGTGGAAAAAATTAATTATCGAACCAATTAGATTAATGCAGTATTTGGAAATTTACTATAATACCCATATATTTTTAACAAAAAACATTTAAAAATCATATTTTCGATCATTTAAGTTTGAAAATATAAAGTTCAAATTTAATTAGCAGAATTAGATTTCTAATTGAAAATTTACAACTGGTCAAAGTTGATTACATTCAAATTATATATTTTAAAATCCAATTCGATCATTTATTTTTTGATTTAAAATCAACCCAAAACCTCAACCACGAATATAACCCTCATTTTCTATCATCAATCATGAAATTCTCTATCATTTTCAACCTAGAAAAATTACGTATTTTTAATTTTTATTTACTTCATCATTTGTTTCAAAATGAGCATATTTGTGATATTTATTCCCGATAACGGAAACCTGCAACCATTATGGAATCTTGTTAAGACATTGAAATTTGGGTTGATAAAAGATGGTTTGATACACTTTTAGAACATTGGGAAATTAGAAACTAGAAATTTAATAGATAGAACATTGAGTTGAATTGACATTCTTCTTAAGATAGAGATCTCGTAGTAATTGATTTTGGGATAAATGAATTTTTGGGCTAAATTGATATGTTTCAACTTTTTAAGAGGTAAATTTCAATGAACATCGCTCTAAAATCCTATTAGGTTATATTAAGTTATTATGTGAATAATGTAATGTATGATTTTATTACTGTTATATTATGTTCTATTCTAATCAAATGTCTCGTTTTCTCTTATGGTATATTAACATCAAATATCTCATCTTGTTATTGAGTAACCTTTTTTCCTGATTTATGCCCTAATCGGATCCAACTATTTATACACTTTCCATTAAATTATCAATAAGTTCCTAACTTTTTCCCTTTCTTACTCCTCTCATATGGTACCCTCCCTTTTTCTTAAGATTGTTGTCAAATCAAATAGGACATTTGATTCAAAATAAAAGAGTACTCTATTAATATTGTTTGTGCTGCAAAGAATATGTTTACACTAATTGTTATATTATTGATAGAATGTTGGTGAGGTACAATTATTAGGTTGAAATTTATTCATGAACTATCGAAATTCAACAAGTAAAAATATCTGAAGATTGATAATTCCTATTGGGACAAATAACTGAATTAATAAATTCATATAATAACAAAAGACTCAGTCTATAACTATGACATGTATGATGTTTTCCAATGGAGCTTTGAGAAATAAAATATTGTAAGGATGAATTGATTTAATATTTCATATAGTATTATGAGAATTGGTCGCATATACGATTATCATGATAAAATTTACAATCAAGAATAATAATTGAACTTAAATTAATATAATTGTATATTTTGTGTTTGATGTGTTATATGGTCACATAAATAAATGAGGAAATGACGAACAATTGCCCTTTTAGTTTGGTAGTTACTTCAACAGCTAGCTCACAAGTTATCAATTAATGTTGTTTTCATGTGGTCCGAGTTAGGAAATTCATAAAATATTATAACTATTGTTGCTTTCAGACTTGTGGTCCAAATAGGGATAATGACTGAAGTAGATTGTTAAAGGGGTTTGCCAGGCGTTCTTTATTCATATTCCTAATTAAATGAAATTAATTTGTGTATGTCATTGTTATTGCAATTTAATTGACTATGTGATTTGATTATGTAACTGCCATTGGAATTTAACTGTGATATAAATATTTTCTTTAAAACATTATAATGCAAATTATTTTATAAATTACTATTTCGCGAGATGGAGTTTGAATTACTCAGTTATTCAGATTTTAGAATCTTTTTCCTCCTTATGTCACATTCTTATTTATTTTTGCAGATGGATAGAACATCTTAGGAAGAATTATAAATAAGATTAACAATTAAAATAGTATATGAGCTTTTGTAATACAGAATTTTAGAGATTTTCATAATTGATCATTAAGGTATTTAGATAAGGAATACTTTGGAGATCGGCATATGATATAAAGTTGTGGTAATTAATTTTTTAGCCTTACATTAGTTTCTTTAGTGAATTAGTATGGCGGTAACACTCTTAAAATTTGAACTCAGTAGTAAGCTGAAGCACGTTTTTAAAAATTTCAAGGAGTTCAAATTTGAGGGTGTTCCAGTTACAGCTCAAGGCTCACACAGTGAAATAATATGTATTGATAACTGACAAGTGACGAATAAGACCCCACTAGCAATAAAGAGCAAAGAAAAATACAGAGAAGTATTAAATGAAGAGATTGCTAGTTGAAAATAGTCCAGTTAGAAGAATACCTTCAAATAATTTTGCTTTGCTATGAATGCATATACAAGAACATTTTTTACACTATTTTACTTCCCTCGTTTTTTTAGGGGCGGTGGTGGGAGGAGGGGAGTTGCTTTTTACATATGATTCTTAAATTTTGAGAGCCGAAGCATTTTAAACCTAAGTCAATCTGGTGGAATGCCAAAACCCAGTTCCAAATTTCAATTCCTACTAAATTTACATTTTTACTCTATGTATTGAGAACAAAAGTCGTTGATGCAAATTGTCTAGTTTTTCTGAAATGAGATTTATATAAGAAAATATAAATATTGTAGGCAACTCTCGATATATGTGTTTTACACTTAATATTTTGTTGATTTTACGAATGCCATATTGCGGTTGCAGATTCACTTTTCTCATCTAAGATTGGATAGAACTTTCATACTTGTGCTTTATGATATCCATAAGTTAATTATCCTATAGAGATGTCCCTTATTTCAATATAGTCAAAGATTTATAGTTCTTTGGTTTTGGATTATAATGGACTAAAGTAAAATGGCTCATTAAATTATGTACACTTCTTATTTATGTGAAGTTGCACATGACATTCTGCTACCAACGGTCAATCAAAAGCAACTTCTCAGTTAGTCTTATCACTAACAAGTAAGGTTGCGTACATCCGACCCCCAAAACCTCACCTTAGGTGGGAGCCACTTAATGGCATTGCGTAATGCAATGTTGTTGTGATTATCATTTAGAATTGGATGTTTATGGTTTCGCGTTAGTTATATGTACTGAATCTCACAGCTTCAGAATATATGTCGACATGTTGTATAAGCAGAATATTAGTTTTATATGGACACTCCAAAATCTTAATAATTCCGATGAAGCAAGCTAGAAACTTGAAAGGCTACTCGGAAGGAAACATAGTATATTGCTATGCATTAATTTAAGCCATTTTGTAATTTATCAACGGCAACATAAAGAACAAGCACCTGAAGTATGGAGTCGACTTCACGAATATGAGATAAGAACTTGTTGCCTAACCCCTGCAATAATAACAATCAGGATAGAGAAGATTTAGAAACTTGAGTTCACATATATCTACCAGCCTAGAAGAAACATTTTGGGAAACGAAATTAAAGCAAAAAAAATTGCAATACTTAAAAAGCCAAATGGACAAACCTCTCCCTGACTGGCACCCTTCACAAGTCCAGCAATATCTACAAACTCAACAGATGCAGGTACTGCTCTTTGAGATTTACTTAAATTAGAAAGCACTTGCAATCTTGAGTCAGGAACAGCAACAGTCCCTACATTTGGCTCTATCGTGCAGAAAGGAAAATTAGCAGCTTGAGCCTTCCCATTTTCAACCTGCAAAGTTTCACTTTAATTTAAGATGTCAAGGAGCAAGAGCAAAAACAGCACAGATATCAGAAATTTGACAAAATTTGCAGAATTAATGTAGAGGTTGTTAGAGTGAACACTACTAAAGACTGGTCCCTATAGGACAATTAAGAACTCACAAAACAATTTCTAAAAAAAAAAAAGAATTGAAGAATTTGAGATAGAAACCTTATAAAACAACCAAGATAAGAATAACATATAAATAGCATAGTTTGGAATTGAAAATCCCTCCGTGCGTGGCAAACTAAGGCTAACCACTCAAAATTCAAAAGAATTTCAACACAAACAATCCCAACAATTACCCATATCCTCATAATAGTCTCAAATATACTTTAACTTAAAGTAAGTCTAACTGTATAATGACTCTTTCCAAAACAGTCTCACTCACTCACCCCAATGTTTACCTAATAAACCATTTTAAAAGTCTATACCACAATATAATTTAGCATAAACACATTGACTTTTATTTTATTCCTTTCATTTTCTCATCTCCTTCCCAACCTCAGCTTCTCGCGTCTTCGAATTAGTTCAGCAAAGCTTTTTCAAGCCCTAGATAATTTGCATGAAAATTCATGGTCACCCCTCACTTCTAGTCCAAAACACCAAATCAAACCATAGTCATAGATGGAAATGCATGAAAGAGAAATTAAGCCTCAGCAAGATCAAAAAATATGGTAAAAATTTCTAGGTTTTCTAATAGCGGGAGCATGGAATAAAAACACTCCCGTTACATTACGTAACGCCTGTTATGTGACCTATTTGAGAGTTGTTGCAATGTTAAATCCCGTTATATGACGGTGAATGAATTTTCACAATTTTCACCATTATTTGTCTCATGTCAAAATTTTATTGATACCCATTAACTTTAATTATTAAGATCACTTAAAATTACTCATAATTTTAGTTGTTAAACAAAAAAAATAACTAATAAGTTATTTTATTATACATTAAAATTACCTCATATAATGCAATTATAACAGTTGTGGGCATATTATTGCATTAATAATAGTAGTTCAACAACAAAAATGCAATTATAAGTTCAAAACTCCCCTTATATGATTTATTTTCAAAAAATCATAACACATCGGCCGCCATCTGCGTTATTACTCCGTTATAATAGTTTTTGCGAAATTGCGATTGTTTCCACAAATGTACCCGCGACTTCGATTTTTTCCATGGGTGGGAGGCCAACAAAGAGGGTAAGAGAGACTTTAGTTTAAGTCACATGCAAAGAAATATTTTGATTTCAATGGGGGGCTTTCTTGAGTTATTTTATCCTTTTTATAGCATTGTTTTGGGTGGAAAGTTTTTACATGTTTTGAAATTATTTTGACAAGACGTCAAAGATAATAAAGAAAAACTCATTGTTAGTTATAAGTACGCATTTGGGTACACTCATGCACTAGAAAAATTAATATTTTGAGTACACGCAAAGTGCAATCCAAGTAAAGGAGGGGCATAGAGGCGTCGGAGACACAAAAGGAGGCGTATAGATGCATCTCTTCCTTGGGCGTAAAAGACAAAATATTTCGAACATTCATATAAATAATTTGTTGTGCACACTTTTCCTTAAGGCGAAAAAAAGACGTGCCTTAGTGCTCCTTGCAATTTCAAAAACTATGGACTCAATAATGGTGGTGACAAATGATTACATCCGAAGAAGGAAAGGCTATCATCGAATTTCTCAAATTTTCAATAGAAATTACGACTTTGATTTTGATTCCTGATCAAATTTTCAGGATCATCTTTTGTTAATCTGATCTTGAATGATACATTTATATCTTTCAAAAGAAAGTGTATCCTTTACATATATGTTTTGTGTATGTTCAGACATTGAAGTTTTTTTGGTTTCTTAAATTGATGTTGAATACAACTTCTACATTTTAACCCACTAAATAAAGATGATTTTATTTGTTGGCATTTTGAGTTTTGCTAAGCATTATGCAGTACACGTATTCTCATCTATTTTTGTTGTCACATTGGTCGGTATTTCATAATCTTGACTAGAATGTGGGTTTCGATCTAGCACTAGACGATTACAGGTGATATGAATGTGTTGCGCAATGGTAGTGATACATGGCATATCTCATATGAGTGGTGGTGCCAAGTGAGGGAGGTTAGGGAGAAGCCTTTGAGTTACAAAAGAAATACAAACAAAAACCTAACACGAGTCACCAAAATTGTTTTAGGGAGGGTGAGGTAATAGTTGAAATTATTTTGGCAAAAAAAAGCCAATAGTTAGGATTGTTGGTGTAAGCTTTTTCTAATTCTTTTGTGAAAAAGATAGTCAAGAGTTAGAATCTTAATACGCATGATTAAATTCCATCAAATTGAACCATCATGACCTTGTATAAGTTTCTAACAGTAACCAAAACTATATGAGCCACATGTCGAAAAAAATAATAACAAATGCAACAAAGTAAATGCAAAAGAAACGTTGTTGTTGTGCTTGTAATGCAAAGTAAGAATTCCAAGAAAGTAATTATGTAAAGGAAATTGGTCAAAGGAGGACAATGATTTAACCTTACACCTGACATTTATTTCCACTCATATGTAAAGTTTGCTCCAATTACTAGTTTCATATGTCCCTTTGAGTTTGCACACTCACTAATTTTGTAAGGCTGCCCCACCCATTCACCATTTGACATATTTTTACCCAAGAAAAACTCGCTTAATTGCTTAAATTCGCAAACTCATTGGATACAAAATTTTGAATTTAAATCGTATTTCCAAAACTCAAGATTAAATTTATCTAAAATCTCTTAGCTCAATCAATTCCAACCAATTACTTTTAGCTAAGATTGATGTGAATAACTCCAACAATCTAATTAAAAGAAGGTATAACACTCAATTCAAAAACATTAAATTATTACCATGTAATGCAAAAGGTAGCAAAGATAACATTGTAAAGTCACATTTTTTTCAACATATCACATGACTTATCTGTTTTGGAGCAAAGTTGTAATCAGTTAAATAACTTTATCAAATTGAAACAATCAAAAACAGTTAATATGATATGGTTTTTCACAAGGCAATTGAGTTAATGAATTCCTAAGATTCATTAATATTATTTAAAACATACTATATGATAAAAAAAAACCTTTTCCTTATGAGAAAGGTAGAACCATTCTAATTTGATGATAGATATAGTTTTATGCAAAATAAATTAATGATTTTTCAACTAAAAGTTAGAGTCACTTACGGGGTGACGGTCTTGTCTAAGTCTCCTAGCATTTCCAAGTTTGCATGATTTAGCTCATCCTTGCTCAGACTTGAATCAGGCATACCAAATGCTAAACAAGCACAACAAAATTGCTAACTTGAGTTTAAGTTGTGCACTCATGCAAAATGGTACACCATTTTTTTATATCTCCCTCATCCCACTTTCTTTACCCAAACCACTTGCACCATTTCCTTAATAAAGTAACTTTGTACCCATGAGGCAAACTAATGGATAAGGGGGAGCAAAGTAGAAGCCATTTCACACACTACGAACTACACAACCAACGTACATTACACCCTTCTTCCTAGTATAATGTTTAGATTTGTCTTCCAATTTCACCTACTTCCTCCCTCGAAACAACTTGCCCGTGTATGGCTATCCGGCAGTGCCAAAATATTTCCCCTATTTCTTATTTAGGCATATGATTTCCTACATAATTTTCTCTTTCTCCCGTAAACCAACTCTAAAATTCCAATTTCACGCCTACTACTCCTTTAAGGTCCACAAACCGCCCAAACACACCCTCCCATTTGAATCAGCAATGTTAGATTCCTACAACAACAGCAACGCCAAAGCATAATCCCAACAACAATGTTGAATTCTTATTTGGAGGAGTATTATTTGCAATTCCAACAATTTATCCTCATATTAAAGTGGGTCAAAGCCTCAAAGGAGTATACACAATTAATGTAAAATCTTGTTTGGTAATTAACTTTTTAACATATTATTAATGAATTATTTGGGTTTATTCATATAATTCTACAGCCAAGAGATCTTCAAAACAAAGATCAGACTTTGGTTTTAAAGATTCTTAACAATTCTAGGCTTACCTCAATGCTGTCAAATGTACAAACACCTTAAAGGCATAAAAGCACAATCAGAAAAACACATTTCCTATCCCTACAAAAAACAATGTAAGAGTAAGAAAGACTTACAACAGCATTGAAAAGTGTAGATTTGCCAACATTAGGAAGACCAACAATACCAGCTCTCAAACTCATGGACACTTTGAGTGCTGAAGAAGAGAAGCTTCTTCTTCTGTTGATAAGTACGCCATTAGAGAAGCATCGACTAAGAGAAACGTCTGTAGAGAGAAAGGAAGACTTCAATGGCAACCCAGAAAAATGACATGCTATTCTCGCCATTACAGATTACTCTGCTCTACAAGAATGAAGAACAACGTCTAATCTTTTCTCCTCCGACTTCACTGAACTTCCTTTGCGGGAAATTAATTTATTTTTATCTTTTAATATATGGCGTAGCGTGGTGCCGTGATCGGTCACACACTCACCCTTGCGGGGTTCAAAATGGACCAAATTTTTTGATATTTACCGATTTTTGTAAGCGAATTCGATCTGACCTGACTATAAAAATAGATTTATAATTATGTAAAGATTAATATTTAAACCGAAATGAAACACCTAACTCGAAATCAACCCGATTACTCGAATGAACACTTGACACTAATTCCCTATTAGTAGTGGAATTTTCCCTAAAATTTTCTCCTCATTTTAACGTCACCATTCTCCTCTTGATTTTACAATTTTACCCCTTACTCTTCAAAAACTCTCAACTCAATTAATACTTTAAATTCACATTCTCTTGTCCATTAAGAAGTTCACAGTGTATGAGACGGTATAACTATGAGATTAACGACCCGATATTCACCTAATTTTGTAAATAAATTCAGTTTGATGCAACTTAAAAATAGATTTACAATTCAATAATGTAAAAACCAATATGAACACAAGACTCAATTTTAAACTGACCCAAAACACATTATCCGAAATTAATTCGATGACCCGAATGAACACGTTAGTAATAGTGTCTGTCTTTTTAGAATTTCCTTGCAATTAAGAACCTTTGAAGTGTTTGGAGGGCACCACCTTTACTTAAAATGGCACTAGATGGAGAGTCGTAGATGGTAAATCAATATCAATGTGGAATGATGTTTGGTTGGGGGCAATGACACTAGAGCAGTTACCAGCCTAGTGTGTTTTCTAGGAGAACAAAAGCAAAAGAAAAATACTTAATTAAGACCGTCTCACGGTGAGACGGTTTTAATTTGGGTTAGCCTAATTTAATTTATTAAAAAAATATTTTATATTTATATTAAGAGAAAAATTATAATAAACTACCTATTCTATACCTCTATTTGCAAAAAACTACCTTATCTAAAATTTTTTGCAAAAAACTACCTTATATACTACATTTCTTTGCAAAAGACTACCTTATAACGGTTTTTAGCGTTTTGACTGTGTAAATTAACCGTTAACTATCACATGATAGTCACGTGAGCTTATAATCCTTTCCTTCTTCTTCATTTCAGACTCTTCAATGCATTTGCTCCTCCTTCATTCGAAAAAACCTAAATTATTCCTGTAATTGGTCTTTCTCCCTTCTTTCTTTCAATCCCTTGATTTACAATCCCTAAATCATTCAAAGAACCCAATTTTTTCCAAGTAATTAGTAATGTCTTCTTCTTCTTCAACCCAAAATTCGATACCTGAAAAATGTGGGTGTGGAGTTCCCTTTGCAAGGAGGGTTTCATGGACCAAGGAAAATCCAGGAAGAAGGTTTAAGACTTGCATTTTTTATGATCCTGATACAAATTGAAAGGGATGCAAAAAGTTTAAATGGGTTGATGAACCTGAAATGACTGTTTGGCAAAGAGAAGTCACTAACAAACTTGTGGAGGACAAGCGACAATTAACAACCGAAATCAAGATTTTGACATCAAGGGTTTGTTGCTTGGAACATGAAAAGGAACAAGCAATTTCAGAAATTAAAAGGATTAAGAAGAAATGGATGAATAAGAGGAAGCATGGAAATCAGATTACAAGCTTTGTATTAGGGTTTTTCTTTTGTTTTTTGATGGTGTTGGTTGTTTTAATCAAGGCTAGTAAATGAAAGTTATGACCTATTTAAGAATTTGTGTTAGTGATTTCGGTATGCAATGGAAGGATGATATCTTTTGTAAAATGATTATGATGAATGAAATGTCTTTTTATTTTGGCTATTTGATTTCTCTTTTGGTATTGTTGTTTGCTATTTGTTCTTTGGTTGATGTTTTCAATAACATCAGTATACACACTGCTTGCAGTGATCAACATCAGTAGCCTTTTCAACGTGTTTCAAATCTGTATTTCAGCACTGATTCAAGACTAAGCAACTTGCACTAATGCTTGCTGCACTGATGAACTGATTTGTAGCACTGATTTTCAGCACTGATTCAATCTCTATGTAATACTGCATTACCAATCAACTTCAGCATACTCAAAACTGATTCAAAACTGATTTTCAACAGTAATCAACTTCAGTAGCTATGTAATAATGTTGTGTTTGTGTATGAAAATTAGATGGCTCATTTGCTGTTTGCTGTGTTTGGAAATCAGATGGCTCAGTAGCAATGTACATTAGATGTCTCAATTGCATACAGCAATTTACATATTGCTTGGTTCAAATGAACTTAACCCATACAACATATAGCAATTTGCTTACATACACAACTACATGCTGCACAACACAATGCACAACACATGTACAAAACACTGATGAACTTACTCATTCAGAACACTTGTGTATGCAATGCTGCACTAATAAACTGCAAATACTTCACTGTGCAGTACCCAAAATAATGACTAATCAACTACTATTGCATAAGTTACTGCTGCACACAATCAAGATGAACATAATTCGTCACAGTAACTGAAATCATCACATATCAGATTTTCAGTAGCCATATCAAGAATGTTGCACACAGTGACTACTTCTCAAAACACATTGAGTTTACTGCAATTAACAAATTTACTTAATTCAAGATAGTAAGTCAATGAAACAAAGTACATTCTCAGTTCATATATTGATTTGCTTACATGTTGTTCAACACAGTAGATTCTCAGTTCATAAACTTATACTAATATATGTCTTACATTAAATCAACACATTACATTCAACTTCAATTTACTTATACAGCTCTATAATTGACTTTGTAGATCCATTATACATGAAGTAGATGCTGTTGTTGCACTTTCCGTTTGTTGTTGACTACTGGAGCAAGGAACATCATTTGGTGTGGACTGTTGAGTAGAAGAAGATCTCATTTTAGGCCTTTCACCCTTTGACTTCATCTTTGTTGGTTGTGGTTTGGCTGGATTCTTGCATCCTTTTTTGTAGTGACCTAAGTCACCATAATTACCACATCTCCGTTGCTTGAATTCTCGAACAGCAGTTACAGGCTTCTTACCTCCTTTACCTTCATCAGTTTCCTTTTTTCTTATCCTCATTTTAGGCCTTCCAGGCATCTTTCGAAATGGTGGAGGAAGAGGTTTGGCTAAAGTGGTTGTCGGCCACATTTTGTGTCCTGGCATACCATAAAACTTTGGAGCATACGTCTTTGCATACGTCTTTGCTTTTTTCCAGATTTTCAATTTCTTCATCTTATTGATTTATCTAATTTTAGGAACTCTAATACATTATTCAGACACAATAACAATCAATTTACAAATTACAAGATAAAAAACAGGAAATTCAATAGGAAAAACCGCAGTAAAACGAAGCAGATTTGTAAAACGAATTAAATTTTAAAGAGCAAATAAAATACAACAATGAAGAACAAAACCATAATTGAGTAGTACTACATACCTCTAAAGGTTAGAAGTTTCAGCAAGATGATGTCGCAAGGATGACGAGAGCGAATTCAAGAAGTTAGAGGACTGATTTTTTCGAATAAAGAAGGGGAAGCAAATGCCTGGAAGAGTCTGAAATGAAGAAGAAGGAAAGGATTATAAGCTCACGTGACTATCACGTGATAGTCAACGGTTAATTTAAACGGTCAAACGCTAAAAACCGTTATAAGGTAGTCTTTTGTAAAGAAATGTATTATATAAGGTAGTTTTTTGCAAAAAATTTTAGATAAGGTAGTTTTTTGCAAATAGGGGTATAAAATAGGTAGTTTATTATAATTTTCTCTTATATTAACACAAATTCTTAAATGAAACGATCTCACCGTGAGACATGTCGTAATTTAATTTAATAGTAGAAATTTTCTTATGGGCTTTTAATTTTTGAGGTTATCTCACCGTTAAACAGTCTCGTACAAAAACGCTGCTTATAAAAAAAAAGAAACAGTTAAACTAAAATTAAACGATGCAAAGTAGAAACTAAGGGCATGTTTGGTATGCATTTATTTAGACTTGGAAACGGAAACGGAAAATAAAATCCGTTACTTTGTGTTTGGTTTGAGAATATGGTAAGCAAATCCGTTTCATTGAGATAACGGATTCCTTTGCTTTGTTACTTCTCCCAAAGCTACAGTAACAATTTATTTCATAGCGGTAACAGTCTCTCACCCTCCACTGCCAAATGCGAATATGCATTGGATTATAAAATCAACTACATAGTTCAATACTTCAATGTCTAAGATAATGAAGGATGATATTTGAAACTCCAGCATTAATATTGAAAAAAAAAAACACCTGTAAAATTTTATATACATACTTTTTTCTTTATATTTGTTAAAAGTTTTAATCAATCCCATGGTACTTTTCTCTTTTCATTTGAGGTTTTTTTGGTGTCTAGTATTCTAATTTCCAAAACCTCAGTTAATTTCATGTCATAATTTTTTTTAAAAATTATACAGTATTTCATATTCCTCTTTTTGAAAATTAAATATAAATTTACTTTATTTTTTTTTTTTTGTGCCCAACTGAGTATAGCTTTAAAATTTGATTGTCAAAATTCAATAATGAAAGTTTTACTTTTCAAATGAAAATCAAACAACATATAAAGAAAATATGAATTAAGTGATTACCTTACCTAAATAATACCAAACAACTCATAACAACAACCCTTAACATTTTCCTTACTTCTCTTTAAATGTTACATTTCCATTCCTTTCCACTCCTAATACCAAACACCCCCTAAATGTGAAATCATTCCTTTCATTTCAGTATTTGTCTTTTCAACCTTTTTGTCTTTTGGGGCAAAACCTCCTCATTTGCTTATTGCTTTAAAAGGTGATCAACAAATTGGTTTCCATGACAAAGTGATTGTTGATAGTATAGTATCTTTAGCCCATAAGTTTTTGTTTTTTTTTTCAACAAGTCTTGAACGAGACGGTCTCAATATGAGATGGATAGCTCAACCAGCCTAACTATAAGTTTTTTCAATATATGCTCAGTACTTGATCTATTTAAGGTCATAATTGATATATTGAAGGTTAAAATTAAATTTTTTATAAGTTATAACTAATCATAATTAATTACTTTATAGTCTGATTTTATCATTCTTAGATTAAAATTCAAATTTTTTATAACAAAAAAGCACTGAACTCTTGGTCATCTCCAAGAGCATTCATTGAATCAATTGTCATAGTTCGAAATCGAAACTTCCTTCATCTTCACATCCCGGGTAACCAAACATTACACCTACAATTTTATTTCCAAGTCCATCATGAACATAAACTATTGAGGAAAGAGCAATATCACTATTATTGATCGATGATTAAAGAGTGCAAGTACTCTTTTGTTCTATTGGAACCATCATGTATGCAATGAATAAGAGTACTTGTATTGTGCAATATTTTAACACTATTATTGATAGTTTTATTGACCATTTATTTGCTGTTTGAAATTCATCCATAGAATGATTGAATAATAACATTTTATTAAACTTCGTTATGAAATTGTGAAAACAAAACCATATTTAGGTAGAAATTGATCAGTTTAACGTCAAAATTTATCACCTATATGTCCAAATTGAAATTTTTTTTATTTTAATTAATCTGTTTAACTTTTACTTTACGATAAAATTGATACCTTTAAAGTCAAAATTGATAAATGCCCAAGTTTTTTGTGTTTTTCTTTTTACGTTTGCGAATGTAATGAAGTTGCTCATAGAAATGGACAGTTGCTACTATATTTGATGAGGTTTGGCTTGATGATGTTCTACTTAATTTTGGATTTTGCTACTTCGAATTTAAATCCTAATATAGCCAACCTTGATCAAAGAATGCTTCATTCTTTCAAGTGCATGTACTAAAAATCTTGTATAACTATACTTCCTAAATTAAATAACATTTGTAGTTGGTCGAACAGATCAACTAAAAAAGCCAACAAACAATAATCAATTGTTAAACACCCCATTTTGAATATTCTAGAAGTAATAATAAGATACAAATTAGATACAAATTTTCCATATCTGCATTGAGCCTAATTTTCCAATCATACATTCTATTAATTTTACTGTATAATAGCAAAAAGAAAGTTTAAATGTGAGCAAGCCATTTGTCTTTCTTTCATTGGATAATATTAATGGAATTTGACTGATTTGCATTTTTACACTTACCATATTTACAAATGTATATTTTCGAAAAAACTCATACATTAGTGGATGCAATAAATAACAATTATTCCAATTACACAGTTGTATATAAATGCACTGTTTAAAAAATTATAATGGGAAACATTAATATAGTGTGTAGAACATTATATATTGTCTGATAAAATTCTAAAATTACACTGCGTAGAAAATTATACTACAAAATAAATTACATCTATTCCAGTGTAATTGAAATTACACAATTTAGAAAATTATACTGCAAAATTACACTGTGTATAAAATTATACAGCAATTTAGGAAATTACTTGAAGTACATATATAATAGTCCATTTTTCCATCAATTGTTATTTAAAACTAAAATGGCATAAAATTTAATTAATTGATTATTAAAATCAATCATTTACATCGTTAGACTAGCATAATAACAATTTTAAATTTTTTAAAAAAATGTAAAATATGATTTGCAATTTAAAATTTTAATAAAATATTAATGTATTTAAAAATCTATACATTATCCTAATTTTAAATATTTGAGAAGCAATAATAAGATACAAAACTAAATAGTATATTTTAGGAGAATTGGACGTGTTCAAAATTTCTACATCTGAGCTATATATGAACTCACGTGGAACACCACTAGAACATACTATTGATTCACATAGTGCATCTCATGCTTTTGTAATTATAACATTAGCAGTTGAGAATAATAATACTCCCTCTATTTCTGAAATTCTCATAACAAATGTTCACAAAAATTAAAAAACATAAAATATTTAAAATAGTGTAGATATTATTTTATTGAATAATAAATTTAATAGAGAAAAAGTGGAGACCATATATGTTAAAAAATATTAAAAGAGAGTTAGTGGAATAACTATAGAGGCCACAACTAATAATAAATTGTTTTAGTAAAGTTAATGGAAAACATGTGGAGACCATAATAAACATAAAAATGTTAAACAAAGTTAGTGAAAGATACGTGAGTTGCTTCAAGGCTAGTACATAGAGTTATAATTTTAATGATTGTAAGTAATTAATACTAATATTGATTTTTACGAATCTTATCCCATATTATGGCTGAAAAAAAAAATAATTCCCACTTTGCATTAAGTGGGAAAGTATTTCCCAAAATACCGTCCACGAGGAAATTTGTTTTTTTTTATTTTTCAGATAAAACCGCCACTTGAGATGGCGCTTTGCCTTGAGCACCAAACCGCCACATGAAGTGGCGGTTTGGTCAAGGCAAACCGCCATCTCATGTGGCGGTTTGGTCCCTGGTAAACCGCCACTTCATGTGGCGGTTTGCTTGTGGCCTGAAATTTTTTTTTTTATTTTTTTCTTTCATTTTAAAATAGTGAACGTAACATGCATTAAACTAGTTCAATACCATCTATTCCATAATAATCAATTACGAACCGGCTTGATTTGAAAAAATTAATTATGAAAATAATGCAAAGATATATTACAATTATGGAAAGTCATACAAGAAGTTCAAGTCATATAAGAATATACAAAGTTTGTTAAACTACAACCCCCGTCCCCTTTTGTTTTGCGCACCGGTGGATGATCATGGTGTGAACTCGTCAACCTCCGCAATGACATTAAGAGCAGGAGCTCGTCGTTGACTAGCACGCTGATGATATGTGAAAATCCTTTGTGGAGGCGATGGATGTGGAAGAGGAGTGGTGATGGAAGCTGGAGGAACGAATGGCGACATAGTAGCGGATGTCGATGGCGATCTGGAAGACCGACCTCGAGTAGATGAACGCTGGCGACCTCTTGTGGACCGAGAACTGGATCCTCCAGAAGAGCTACCTCGGTGGGTTGAACTCCTTGGAGAAGGAGTGTGGAATGTGTCATCTACCTCGCCAATGACGGGTGGAGTCGGTAAGAGGTACTCATAACCCGCATGACTCAATGCATCGGTCAACGACGCGTTAATGTAGCCTAAGTTCTGAGAACATAGCCGATACCCACATCAACTGGCGATGTAGCGGCCCCTTGAATTGTGTCATTACATTGTATGAGCACCGATCGGATGCGCTCAGCCTGTTTGTTATCATTATATTGTTAAAAGAGTCAGTTAAAACTATTACTATTTGTTATGAGTGTTGAAAGAAGACGTACCAGTAACGTAGATGTCGGATGGTAATGTGATCCTGGCTGCGCAAATGTGGTGTTCGTTAGGCGTAATACGGAGATATGCCTGTACCAACTCATGTACATAGCAGAGCTATGACATGTGAAGTTATCTCCTCCAACCAATCTAGATGCTCGGTCATTCCACGCATCTACATGCGATCTATGTCGTACGAGGTAGTTCTTGTCCCCAGTCCTCCGATCGATCGCATGTAGTTGAGGTTGGGTGTCACAGGCTTGCAGAATTACCTGCTCCAAACCGAATTGACGCATGACACGATCCGGGAGATGTAGCTCGACGATGTCAAAGCAAATAAGTGGACAACGCGATCTCCAAATCTCGTGGCCCGATGTACATATGTGCGGCAGAGCGTCCATCTTAGCCGCTGTGTAAGGCTGCCATGTCATCTGTAATAGAAATCAATATGCTTAGTAATGTATACAATTTATTCATAACTAATACAAATAGTAAATGTTAATAACCTGCTCGTCCCGTTGTCGATCTAGTGCGTCTCTGTAGTAGACGAGAGTATGTGGGGAGTGAGATCTCGAAAGATATACGCGAAGCCAGCTGCAAACAAATAAACATTGTTTAACATTTTCATGTATCATAAAATAGTGAAATTATGAATTTGAATAGTGAATTGAGTGTTGCTACCTTACTGCCAAAGGATCCATCCCGCGCCGATGCTGTGACCCTAACACCGGTTCAAAATCATCCGCGTCATCTTCCTGATGATGTTGCCCATCCGGTCGAATCGTCCGAATAATGGGCCTCCCTATATGAATGTGCTCCCATGACCATATCTATAACAGCATCAAGCAGCCACCAATGTCCTTGGCACCCTTACGAGATGCTCGACATAAGTTACGATACAGATACGCTAGGGTAGCACTTCCCCAACTGTACTCATCTATGCGCTCCAAGTCTCCCAGTAGAGGGAGATAGATCAACTGTACCGAGTCGCCGCTCTTGTCTGGAAACAAGATGCATCCAAACAGGTACAAGATGTAAGCTCGCGCATGTCTATCAACCGTCACATCATCCGCGTCATCTTCAAACGCTAAAATGCTGTCGGAGCCAAGTCAGCTTCAAAGACGATCCAACAATGATCTTCGGCTGTGTGGGGTCTTGAGGGTTTTCAGGCCAAACCCCTAGTAGCTCATGAACTATTGCTGGCCAATTTCCCTCTCCATGACCAATCACTACTTGAGCTTTAATGGGCAGTCCCATGATAACTGCCACATCTTACAACATGATCGTTGCCTCGCCAACGTTGAGGTGGAACGTATGTGTCTCCGGCCTCCTCCTCTCCACCAATGCAGTGATAAGAGCTCGATCGAGCTCTAAGCCCCCGCCCAACAACCTATGAATGTATCTGAATCCAGCTAGTTCGACTACCTTTAATACCCTGTCATCCACCTCCCACTGTAATGTACTCGCCTGGTAGTGCTAACGAGTAACCAATTGGGCATTGGAGCCCTCCCACGCAGCTACGCTCCTGTGTGTCGCCTGAAGCGTAAGCACTGATGGATCAATTGGGCCCGGCATCGCCATGATCGCTGTTACATACAAGAATTCAACATGTTTTTCAACGGGATAATGATCTTTCATGTGATTTCCCCACCAATTTGCAACCAATATCATGACTTCCTCACCCCAATACACTATAACGGGAAGTGTAAATTTGAATACAAGAATTTGTGATACTAAGGTATTAGATTACTTATTATATGGTTCATTTCAAATATAAAAGCTAAAAATACCATGAATATATACAAAAACCATTAAACTAACCCTACAAAGTAATAAACTTTCATTGAAACATTTCATCAAACACTTTATATGCATACAAAACAAATCCTAAAATTCAACTACAAATGTGTAAAATGTAAGCTTAAATCATGAAAACAATAGAATGTAACAAACAATTAACGTTTTTATAACTTCAATTCAAAACAATAATGAACAAAAAACAATTTGCATATTGAAAAAAATTAGGGTTTTATTCATACCTTAAATGAGGATAAAAATGAACTAGTACACAAGGAGAAGAAGGGAATGTAGTTGATTAGTTTAGTTGAATGAGAGGAATTGTAAATTTGAAGTAAATGAGAGTGAAGAAATTTTTTTTTAGTGTGATACCGATAGCAGCAAGAAGGAAGAAGAGCAAAATGAAATGCAAATGTCGAAGCTGCTGTTTTGTACTGCTACAAAACCGCCACTTGCTAAATTTTTAATTTTTTAAAAAAAAAATTAAAAATCCACAAAACGCCATTTCAACTAGCGGTTTAGTTCAGATTCCTAAACAAAACCGCCATTTCATGTAGCGGTTATATTAAAAAAAAATAAAAAAAAATTTCTCACACCTATCCTACATGGACGGTAACGTGGGAAATAGTTTCCCATTTCAAGCAAAGTGGGAATTAATTGTTTAATTTGCAATATTCTAGGAATAGATTCGATTTTTATCAATTGCAATTGATTTTTACTAAGATTAATTTTAACTAATTTTTCACTTATTATAACTGATTTTTTTAATAATTTCTATTAAATTTTACTGATTGTAATTAATTTGACAAATTTTATTTTAGAGATCCAACTCGTATAGAAGGCAATTTGGATCGGACCCATCAAAATTGCCAAGTAGTGAAGAAGTCTATCCACAACATCATCATCAACATTCTTCATTATATCAACCAACAACACAGGCACAGGAGGGAGAAGATAACCTCTCATACCAAAGCTGAGCAAAAATGGCAGCTATGGCTTCTCTTCAAAGTTCCTTCACTTCTCTTTCTCTTTCCTCCAACTCATTCCTTGGCCAACCTGTCTTTCCTTCTTCATCCGTGCTTCAGGTACCTCTAAATTTCTACTCAATTTAATCATTCAATTTAATTTGTGATAAAGATAATAATACCTATATGCCAAATGAAAATTTCTTCTACACATAAGTTTTTCAGTGTAATATCTAAATTACATTACAAATTTGAAGGATTTAAAATTTCATATCAATATATGTATTTTTCTTATTTTGTGTATTTTTGAGTTAATTTTTTATAATAATAATAATAAATAATTTTTGAAATTTCTATTATTTTGTGTAGTCATTCGTAATTTATATTATTTACTGCTTTATGTTTGCTTAAAATTAAAATTATGATTGTTTTTAGTGATATTAACTTCAATGAAATTGGGTATTGAACGTTAATCTCTTTTTTAATAATGTGCCAATCTAGAATTGCCGAAGTGGATTATAGGAAATTTTCAGTTTGCTGGATTTGTATAATGATTTACCTGTGGATATGTATAACAGTATAAGGGTTGCGAATTGTTACTCTATGTATCAGAAATGTGGATGAAATTTGATGAATTTGAGAAAGTTATGCTCCCCAAGTTTCATTTATACTTGGTTATGCTAATTTAAATTAAGTTTTGAAGTTAAAATTCATTCAAATAATGTTTTACATCATTGGTAAACCATTGTCAAATCTCAATTTTTGCCACAATTGTGTGATCAATGCTTCATGGCAGCTTCTGATTGTAACCCCTATTTTTCCAATCTTGATAATATTTGAGTTCCTTTAGAATCCTTAGCCATCAGTTCAGAATTAGTAGTCACATATAGAAAGGAGTAGTACTTTGGGATGTATGAAAAAACTTGTCACAGTTACTTGATGATTTAGTATTGGATTTACTAACACCAAATATATTAAGACTGTAAAATCGTGTGATTTTCTTTGATATTGAGGGTTGCAGCATAATATGATAACTATTTAAAATCGATGAATACTTTAAAATTAGATTTGTTTAGACTTTTTCGAGACTGAATATATTGATACTATGAGATGAATTGCGTGTACTTGTTCGTTAAGTGCTAAATGAAGTATGGAAACTTCTGAAATTGCTTTGTCCCCTTTTGTTGGTGTATTCTTTGTCAGTATGCTACTTTGGATGTGTCACTTAGTGCTTGCACTTGCCAGTCCCAGTGTGAAGCTCGACTATTTCATCAAAACGTTATATGTTTGTAATCCAAGCTAGACATTTGACGTCAAATGACGGTTTGTAATATCTTAGTTTTGTGATTCCTATAGGGCTTAAATATACATTTGATATTGAATTGAAAAACTGGTACATGTTTTCGGAGGAAGGAGTAGATGCGTTCATCTTCATATCACATTAGCAAATGGAGTATTAGTGATGCTACTTGAGAAAAGTTTATGTTTTTAATACTTGTTACATTCCTTCTACCTCTCCTGAAACTTCCTTTGAGTGGAATATGATGAAAACACAATTCGATTCGTTTTCTCTCGCTTTTACATTATGTGATGAACTATACTTAATGTATCATGTGTAAAATTTATACTAATTTTGAATTACTTGGCTATATCACTTACAGGTCAAAACAGCTGATTGTTCACCATGTCTTATTTTCATGAGGGTTGGTATTTCAAAATTTTTGTTATTTGTTTCATGTTTTTTTTTTGTTTATTTGCAGTACATTATTTTTGGTCACTGACAACATGCTAAAACGACTCACAAATGCTCTGATGCTCAGTGCTTAGATCAACTTTTTTTTTTTGTGTGAAGTGATGAAATGGAACAAGGCAATAATAATACCAAAAAGTTATATAATAGAGTAATCAACTTTGGCCAATTTCTCTTCTCCTTACAACAATTCAACAACAATATTTAATAAAAATAAGATCATTCCTGTCAAAATAAGTAACTGCAAATATGCGGAATCAGTAAAAATAAGTTTAGTTCATTAGTAAAGTTCAATTCAGCAAAAATAAGGTGATGAGAAAGAGCCTTAGTAACGTTGATGTGATTGTTAGGAAATTCAGTATACCAAATAAATGTGTATTCTTCTAGATGGAATCATCTTTTAGGAAGTAATTTTGTTCTATGGATGTCATATTCTGATCCACTTAAGTTGTATACCTGAGCAGAAATTGAAAAGGGATTCAGGCATATATAAGAGGACAATAAAACTTTTTCCGGGAAAATGTCATTGATTCGTGGGGGTGACAATTCGGTTGTCGAGCACAACCGCCATGACATTTGTGGTCTCGACCCATATCAATAATCATTTTGTTTCGGTGGCTGGGTGTCTTAAGGGTATGCTTCCGTACATCCAACCCCCCAAACCTCGCCGTGTCAGGAGCCACTTGGTGGCATTGAGATAATGAAATGTTGTGTTGTCTGAATTGGTATAGACCGGAACCATTGTTTGCATGGTGATCTTGGCCACCGTATGATTTGTACATATTGAGGAAGTACTGAAAAACTGTCCTTTTGGAATTATTTATTTTCCGTCATGCAGCTCAAGCGCTGGGAGCGGAAGGATTGTAAACCCAACAGTCTTCCAGTGCTCCATAAAATGCACGTAAAGCTTGGAGATACAGTGAAAGTAATATCTGGAGGAGAAAAAGGCAAGATTGGGGAGATCAGTAAGATCTATAAACACAATAGCACGGTGATCATCAAGGATATCAACTTAAAGACGAAGCATGTCAAGAGCAAAGAACAGGGTGAACAAGGTCAGATAATTAAGGTATGTTGATTCATTGTTTAGGCATATTGCTGTTTACTTTGCAAGAAATAAAACTTGCTGCTATTCTCAAATGATCATTATGTTCTTGTTTTAGGCATAGGCATGAGTGTCAAAAATTTGTCGGCCAAAACGACAGCATTGTAAAATAATATCCATATTTCTTGTTCTTAATTCTCATGTGAATTTTGGGATTTGTGGGGTGTGGAATACATTTATACTCTAACCTATTAGCCAATTGGTATACAATAGATGTCAGCTTAAAAATGGTAAAACTACTTGCAGCTTAAATAGAAACTACCGACTTTTTTATATAGACTTACAGGTTGAGATGGTAGAAAGTCGAAACGAATGTAGAAGAAGAATCCATGTGGACGACAACTGGAAATGATCTTTTGGTTCACGTAGTGGACTCCAATCTTTAGGGATTAAGGCTTTGGCATTGTTGTTGTGTATCATTAGTTAATAATTGACTACAATAACAAAAACATTCCATTACCGCAATGCCATTAAGTGGCTCCCACCTAGGGTGGAGTTTGGGGTGGTCTGCTGTACGCAACCTTACCCTTATTAGTGATAACACTAACAAAGAGGTTGTTGATGTGGACGACAATTGGAAATGATCTATTGGTTCACGTAGTAGACCCCAATCTTTTGGATTAAGACTTTGGCATTGTTATTGTTGTTGTTGTTGTTGTTGTGTATCATCTGTTAATAATTAACTACAACAACTCATTACCTCTATGCCATCAACTAGCTTCCACCTAGGGTGGGGTTTGGGAGAGTCGGGTTCACGCAATCTTATCTTTATTAGTGATAACATTAACAAAAATGTTGTTTTTGATTGATTTGGTAGCAAATATCATGTGCAACTTCACATAAATAAGAAGTGCATAAATTAATGAGTCATTTTACTATAATCCATTATAATCTAAAACCAAAGAACTATATGTTTTTGGCCCCCATCAAATAAGGGACACCTATTAATGATTGACTCAACTCTTAAATTCCAGATCGAGGGACCTATCCACAGCTCAAACGTCATGTTATATTCAAAAGAAAAAGAAGTGGCAAGCCGGGTGGGTCACAAAATTCTCGAGGATGGAAGAAAAGTACGTTACCTTATAAAAACCGGAGAGATAATTGACACTCTAGAGAAGTGGAAGGAAATCCGAGACAAGAAGGAATCAGAGACAGCTATTGCGGCTCCGGCTTCCTAGAAAGCTCTTGTTGACTGAATCATTTGAAATGTATCAAATCGTCTGTTTTTGTTCGCAGAACTGAGAAATGTTAGGATTAGCCGGAGAATAGCAATGTCGCATCCTTTTTATATAGTATAAAGCGTCTGGTTGATTATTTGAGTTGTATTTTCTCTCCCTGTGTGGCCAAATGAGTTTGGTAAAGTTTTCTCCTAGGCGAATTTATTTGCAAAAGGGTATGTTTTTGAAGTTTTTGTCATTACACGTTTATCGTTTCGGTTCAAATTGCAGAAGACTTCTGAAGAAAGGCGAATGCATACGTTGCATCATGTATGAATGGCATGTATAGCCAAGTTTTTTGTTTGGATTACATGGTAAGCCGAGGAAAGAGGAGGGCTATGTAAGATTCGATCCTAGGACCTTGGTTGGGAAAAACATCATTTACTTCAACCGAGACAAAATTCGATTTGTCAAGTTCAATGTTCAGTTTGTGACAAATATATCACAAATTATGCAATCCAATTAGATTATTTCCTTAATTATGAGGCATGAACAAAGGGACATGGAACATAAAACAAACAAAATTCAGATTATGATACAACAAAACAAGAACATGATATTTAACAAATAGAATTCCAGCATTTCCAACAATCTAATGTGGTTGATGCTGTAACAACCCGACTTATCGTTGATTGAGTAAAGAGGGTCATCACGGGGTTTACTTCCCAAGAACCTCGAATTTCAATCCCAAAACTTGCGCAAAGAGTCTTTAGTTCTAAATCATAACTAAATCAGCTAATTCTCAATCCAAACATCTATCTAATACATAAAGTAATCCTAAAATTCTATAAAAGTCCAATTATAACCAGTACAGTCTAAACTAATATATATATATATATATACATATATATATATATATATACATATATATATATATATATATACATATATATATATATACATATATATATATACATATACATATATATATATATACATATACATATATATATATACATATACATATATATATACATATATATATATATATATATATATATATATATATATATATATATATATATATATATATATATATATTACCAAAGCTTAGTACAAAACTCTAACGTGCTCAGCTCATTATAACGTCCTTGGAAACTCTAATCAACTTCGCTAATCCACCATTCTCGACTGGTTTGGATCTGTAAACAAACTAAAAAAAATTGGAAACAATAGAAGGTCAGATTAAACTGAATGAGAAGTAACAATACAAAACAACAAAACACAGTAAATCATATCATAGGTTTAAAAGCAACATCAGTTCCCTAGATCTATGTGCGCACAGGGAGTATAGTTGAGAGGAACATCCATAGCTCTAAGGCTATGTCACTCTCGGGTGAAGCTAGTCAATATCTCAATGACAATTCGCTTCAAACAGGGAGCAGGGAACAATGTTTCCCAACTCCGTCAATGACCAGCTCGCAAGCCTGATCTATTAACCATATCATAATATCAGCATAAGCATTCACAACAACATTTGTCTCAAAAATTTCCAATCTCAAAAGAGCTTTAGTAAAAAGTTTATTTTCAAGAATTTAGTCTGATCAGACTCTTTAAGGGATTGCTACTACTCACAAAAAGAACACTTCAAGAAGCTAAGTCTAGTACTCCGCGATCACTAGAAGGGCTTCTCGATAATGTCGCCTCCTGAGAAAACAAATATAGCATCACAACAAAGCATACGATACTACAACTAGGTTCATATAGCTCATTGCATCTCATCCTAAGAATGCATCTTAGTTCCATCTTCTATTCTAATATTTCTCATTTCAGAGATTGTGCAAGATCTAACTCCAACCCTCAATATCATCAAAATATATAACCTTGCCTTAGTCTAGCTTATATTCTTGTAAAGATTATACGTCTCCACAATTCCCTTTGTATTCCAATTCAAACACTTCCATGTTCATCTAGACTCAAAACCAAGAAACTAAATAAGATTAACAAACCATCCAAAAGAAGGACTCAGCTAGTTTATCCATTCAGCTAATAGTTTCCACATGAACCCTAGATACTTTCAAGAACAATCAATCAATCAACATTTAACCATTACCATAATTTGAAAAGATTATTCTTTCATCCAAGAACACTGATCTAACCACAACTAAATCCTTCAAATAATCTACTACTAAAATCATAGCCCACACTTAAATTCTCATCATCACATAACTCACTAATAACACATTTTCCATGAATTTCCAATTTAATGACTCATCTACTAACTCATACACATTCCAAGATTCAACAACATTTAGGGTTTAACACATGAATGAAATATTATACAAGGGAAAGTATATGAATAAGAGTATAATTATTAAGGAAAAACAAGGAAAAAAATCAAGAAGGACTACCTTCTGTTTGCAGCAGCAAGAAACGAAAAATTCTGGTTCAAAGCTTTATTTTCGGCTTGGATTTGATGTTCAATCAACAGGACCAAAACTCACTGATTCCTTCCCCAAATCGGCAGAATTCAAGGTCAAGGAAGGGAAATTTTCAGATGAGTCTATACTCATTGTGGTTCGAATTCAGAAGGAAATGAGTAAGAAAGATCAATTAGCCATAATTTACACAAAACAATCAAGAATGTAGAAGTATAGATAATCTACTTTTAAAATCACGAAGGGAAGAATAAGGACTTACTGATTTCGCATGCAGGTCCTTCGAAGATCATAGGGAAGAAGAACAGTCATGCCCTCGCAGCCATTGACGTTTTCTTCGTAGAATTTAGAGAATTAAAGGTTTGAAGATTCAAAGAGGAATGTTATGAAGGGAAGGAGATCGACTATTAGTTGAAGAATTTCAGTGTAAATTCGTCATTTTCTGTAACACCCCGGCCCCTCGGACCGCTGGTGACTACTCATGGAGATTGTAGATTGGCCCCACAAACCAACACAAGTCTTTCCAGCGCACTTTGACCTCACTCGTGCGCACCCGGGAACACTTCCCAGGAGGTCACCCATCCTAAGATTGCTCCCCACCAAGCACGCTTAACTGTGGAGTTCTTAGCAAATGGGCTCCCTAGAAAAGAAGATGCATCTTGTTGGTATGAGTAGTCTATCAATCCTTTTTCAAGTTAAATCTAGGGTATTACATTTTCAAAGGGTATGGCGGCGAGAGAGAAGGAGGAAGGTGATCTTGCTGGTTTTTTTGGTTCATACGAAAGGGAAGGGAGGAGAAAATGGTTGCCTGATTTCTCTTGAGTTCCTCGCGTGAGAGAAAGAAAAAAGGGTTTGGGTTTTTTTTTTTAAAAAAAAAAGAAAAGGAAAAGAAGAGAAATTAAATTGAGAATATTTTATGTCATGTGTATTTAAGATCATTCTCGCACTAATAATTCTTTAAAATATTAATTTCTTAAATATTACAGATGCTCAATATCCAACAAGACCAATAATCTCAGATAGGTAGCCACATATAATCAACAAATCTTTCTTGAATATTTATGAGCTTTATGGAGAACATTAAACATAGGTCTTATGAAACTATAAACATTACTACATAATTAATTTTTTAAGATAGCTTTATATAATATATTATTTATTTTAACAAAAATTGATATAAAAATACATTAAATAGTCAAGAACCCTTAAAAATAAAAATTCTAATGAGACCCATTTACTACATTTTTTAATTGGCTTAGTGAATTTTTGTATTGAATTATCACTTATTTAAACACTAAGTGATCCCCGATCATTTTCTAATTAGGTAAAGGACACTCTCAATATCCCGCATAAGGTAGGGTCTGGGTGGAATGTTTTTTTCCTTGAAAGATGCGGACAAACAATACCTATTTCCTTCAAGGAGGGAGTAAAGAGAATACGCGCAGTTAATAAACCCCAACTGATACTTATGCTCAGTAGAATTCAAACCCCTAACCTTATGCTCTATCTATTGAGCCACAAGCGCTTTTGGTACTTTAAGGTTCTAAATTGTCACTTTAAATCATTAAATGTATATTAGGCTAGCCTAATGAGAACATCCAATTTGAGAATAAGCTACTCCTGTGAGAGACCGTCTCCGGGTAAAACGACCTCAAACAAGAAGTTTATATTCTCATAATATGCATGATATGAGTTATTTAATCCCTTATATCTCTCGGTGAAACTATCTCATACAACAATTTGTATTTGAGAATTTATACTTTTCAAATTGGATAGAACTTTACGAGTTTGATATTTAGGATAATAATTTTTTCACAACCCTAATTGTGGGTGCTTTATTAAAGTCACAAGTCACTCTCACCAAATAACCCCCATATTCATTCATATTCGGTTTTCTACCATACCATTTTACTCTCACCAAATGACCCACTTTGATTCTGGTAAGTAGAAACTGGAAACTCATCAAATCGATCAGGCCATCTTCTCTTCCTCGAAGTTCTACGCGCGCATCTTCCTCCAATTTCTCAGGTTCCTTTTTCTCACTTTCTTCTCAATTTCATCTCCAATTCATCTTTACATGATTCAATTCTGCTAAAATTTCGTTTTCCTTCCTTATGTTTTTAAGTAATTGTTAACTTTTTTATTTTTAATTGTTCGATTTTTCAATTGTTCAGCTTTCCGATTACAACGAATTATCAATCATGTCCTCCGCCCAAGATCCATTTTACATTGTAAAGGAAGAGATCCAGGAATCTGTGAGTTTTGTTAATTTTACTTTGTGATCATAGTATATTATTATTATTTGCACTATTTCTATCTGATTAACCGTGGGTAAATTACTACTTTGAGGATTATAATGTGGGTATTTTGATTTTTTGTGTTAAATGAATTGGTTGACTCATGGAAGGATTTTTGTTGTGCTCTGTTAGATTGATAATTTATTATCAAGTTTTCATCAATGGGAGCGTGCGGCTTATGGTACTCCCGAGCAACTACGGCTCACTGATGAGCTGCGTGCTGGGTGTGAAAGCATTGAGTGGCAGGTGTTCATTTCAATTCACTTGCCCCCTTTTCTTTACTTGAAATGTTTTTTTTCTTCATGAGTTGGTGGTATGAAGATCATAATTTTGTTGAATTTGGTTTGCTTTGATTTCAGTAATCGAAGTAGGATTAGTTTGTGCCGTAGTTTCTGGGATCTATGTAATGCTAAATGTATGAACATATTTGTCTGATGAATGGTCTTTTTTTAAAAGATGCACTACCTCCTATACCTACTATTTGTCTTATTCAGGATTTAACACCATTCATCAATCACTTTTAATATGTATAACTAAATATATTAAGATTGAATTAGTACAACAACAAACGTGCCTCCAAATGGTACAAATCGTATTTCTGTGATAGGAAGTATTCTGAGTTAGCAATGTTAGGTGAACAAGGGAACTTCTTCATCCTCAAAATTTTGGCCAAATGGCGACAGATTTTGGGATTTAACTTAGATATTGCATATTGATATGTGTAAGCTTGGGAAATATGGGGAAATCAGGGAACCATTTATTAAAAGTTTTAGCCTTTGTGATGGAAGTGGAACATGAGCATAGTGCAAAAATAAGACCGTATCATCGTATTGCAACCGTATTATAAAGGTTTTTGAGTTTAACGTGTTCGAAATATAGGCCACATTGAGCGCAGAATCATCCATATCGGCCGTGAAATCGTGACCAAAACCATATTTTGGCACTATGCTTGGGAGTAGGGATGTGATACAAGGGTTTATTTCTTTTCATATTGATAGCTTAATGCAAAACCAGTGGAGAATCTTTAGATGTATCTAGGTGGGGTTGGGTGGTGAAATATATGCGACCATACCTCGTAATAACCAAAAAAGTTGTTTGCAATTGACCTTAGTAGAAAATATCATCTACAAATCACATAAATAAAAAATGCACATGATTCAGATTAAAATTTCTGATAAATTGTATATGCTAATTTAGTTCCCCTTGGGGCTCGCTTGAATTGAGTGTAAATATTTAAAGGGGTAAAAAAAAGTCAAATTAATGGAATAAAGGTAAATAGAGTTGCAAAGGAAGTAATTGAAATGATTGTGAAAGAGGTGGAGTGAGAATAAACTAAAAATGATGGATGAAAAAGAAGGATTATTTCCCTCATTTGGAGGAAAATATTCCCCCACCCTCCCTTAGGATAAATTTATACCCAAAATAAGAGAACCAATTGCTATTTTATCCATTTTTCATTACTTTCTAACTAATTCTTCCACCTCTCTAACAACGAAATTCCTCTAATCTATCTAACTTTATTTTCATACTTTGACTTTTATTTACCCCTTAAAATATTTACACTCAATCCACGCGGAACTTTGGGAGTAAAATATTTACCCTTGGACCCTAGAGTAAATGTGTCCCATTAGTTGGTTCCCTTTTCTTCATCAATGTCTATTGCCATTTTGTTCTTCCGTAAAGTGTCCCGTTAGTTAGTTCCATTTTCTTCATCAATGTCTATTGCCATTTTGTTCTTCTTCCCTTTTCCATCTTCGCTCAATAGTTTAAAATAAAATCAACTATTTCCATCTTCACTCCAAGTGATCAACAAGTAAATTTAGAGTTGATTTGATTTGATTCCTCCCTTACCACAATCAATTTTTATTTTTCCGCTCATCCCATTCATTAAATCATTTAATGGTTTCGAAAAGGAAAAGAACATCTTTTAATGGCTGTTTAGTGATGTGTCGATTATAATGGCTGGTTGGAAGGGAAAAGATCGATGGTTGTTGTGCATTGGTTTAAATGGTTGTTTAGTTGTAGCCATTGACCAAGTTGGAAGAAGCTGATGAGATCTTTCGTAGTCAGTGTAATTTGTATGGTTATATACAACTTTTTCTTTTGTTTTTATGAGTTTAGTCGTAGATGCTGGAGGATTGAGAGAATGGGAGGAGAGAAAATGTTTACCTTATTAAAAATACCAAACCCGCAAAAAATCTGCTCCTGAACAATTTGTTACTTGAATTTGTTGCCCAATAATAATTTACACTAAAATTATTTCCCTTAAATTACAACCTTGATTCCAGGCAAGGCCTAAATCTTTAGCTCATTGTAACATAACTTATTAAGATGTAATTGAGAAACAAAGCTTAAGATTTGGGGTGCATATATTCTTTTTTTAGTTTTCTTATCTTTGTATTTGTAGATTTGTTAAAACTCTGATTTTGGTTTTTTGTAACTGATTTGTCATTTTTCTTTGATTTATTTTTTTTCAAATGAAGTATTAGTTTCTATGAAAAACAAATTTTTAAGTTGCATACAAGGCCCTCAGCACGTCAAACTGTTAAGAACTTAGCATGTCTTTCTCCAATCACACTTTACCGTATGTTTAAAGTCTGTGTAACCTTCTCTGACAACTAATTGTCAGCTTGTCTCAAGGATATCTTGTCAGACTCTTGCATTGCTTGTTGTCTGATTGTGGTTGATGCTATCTATCGAGAATCCAGTAATGTAAATAATTAATCGTGTGTTTGTACAAGCAAACCTTTATGTACACTGTTCTTGTTCCCCTAAACAGTCATGTCCATGGAATAAAAACTCCCCCGTTACGTTACGTAACGCCCGTTATATAATCTATTTGTAAGCTGCCGCGACGTTAAATCCCGTTATATAACGGTGCACGAAATTTCACGATCAAAATGCCGCGTTAACCATTATATAACGTCTAACACCCCTTATTTTACCGTTATAACGATATTTCACCGTTACTTTGTTTATCTTCCTATTTAAATTTTAGTAATACCCATTAACTTTAATTATTATGATTACTTAAATTATAGTTACTCATGATTATAGTTGATAAACAAAATAATTAACTAATAACTAAGTTAATTAATTACTAAGTTAATTAATTATACACTAAAGAATCTCAAATATTGCATTTATAATAGCTAGTTGCATATTATTGCATAATGATAGTAGTTCAACAACAAAAATGCAATTATAAGTTCAAAACCTCTTTTGTGATTTTTTTTCCAAAAATCACACCGCATCGGCCGCAATTCGCGTTATTTCTCCGTTATAGCCGTTTTCCACGACACCATGACCTTTTCCGCGACCGCGATTTTTTTTCATGTGTCCAGCACTGAAAGTTTACTCTTGATAGGAAGGTTGATGAGTTGGACAGAGCAGTTTCCGTGGCTGCGAAAGATCCTGCGTATTACGGCATTGATGAGGTAGAGCTTGAAAAACGTCGCAGATGGACTAGAACTGCACGTGATCAGGTACTGCTTATTGCATTTGGTTTCTAGCATGAATTGAAGTTGTTTGACTGTGATAACTGGATTAGTTTATTGTAAAATTTGCTGCAGTCAGTCTACCCAGTTTCTTGGATTCTCTGTTTGCTTTGGGTTTTTGTTGTTTTTTGTTTATGTGTTGTTTTAAGAAATTGGGAAGGCATTTTCCTGCTAGGTATCACTGTCTATTGATAAAGTTACATTGCAGTATTTCGTAAGCTTAAAGAGGACTCTGCTACATGACAAATGAAAAGGATGCCAACAAGATCTATTTCGGAGTTGATGAGTAATTATATTAGTATTTATCAGTCTTAATCTTCAAATGTTATTACTTTTGGACCATAGAGATTTATGAAGGATAGCAAAGTAGACTAGAATGGAGTTGGACTGCTTATTTCACATAAAAAAGAAGTTACTCAAATTCTAAATTTCTGGGAACAAAATATTGGCAACCCATGATCATGCTCTTTGGCTCAATGCACTATCATTTCCATGAAGAAGTGTCATGAAAACCTGATTATTTTAATAGTATTTCCTTTCCTTTAGTTTGCCTCAATTTTTATTTATTACTCGAATCAGAGTCACATGATTCGCTCACTTATCTTGCGAATCCCGATTGGATTCGATCGACCCCAACCGGGGTTCGTTTGCGAATCAAATCCCCCTGATTGGCGATCTGAATCGATAAACTCAGCATTCTGGAACTGTGAAGAGATTTTCTTCTACAAAGCAAAAACGAAGCTTACCAATTGAACTGAAATTGTGCCATTAAAGCTCCGTTGCAGAAGAAAGAAATGCAGAATATAGAGGAATGTATTCAAACCAAAACTCAGAAGAAGAATAAAAAAAAGAGAGAGAAAGAAGGAGTAAAGTAATTCAATTTTTCCAAAACACTTTTTTTTTTGAGATGACTTTTTCCAAAGCATTTTATTACTTTACTTTTATTACTGACACAAGTTTCTTTGTATTTATCTCATAGTTTCTCTTTTTTTATCTTTTAAAGTTATTAAATAATTTTATTATACCTTCTCTCCTTTTTACTTTTTCAACCTAATATTTAATTCTAATTCAATACTTATTAAATTGGTTTTTCAATACATTTCTCGATCTTCAATCTATATGGACTTCATCTTTAAAAGCATTGAATTAATACCCCTATTTAATTTTATATTTTAATTGAAATCTTTTTTAGAGTTAATAATATTATTTTTCAACATTTTGATATAATGTTTTTAGATTATGTTTTTAGATATAATATGACTAAAACAAATCATAAACTTAAAAATCGAAAACATTTCAACCTAGCGAACATGATTCTAAAAACTAACGAATCACGAACCCGAACCCATACAATGAATCAAAGCGAACCGCTAATCATGTGACATTGCTCGGACTCCTATGTTCTTACATTTTCTTTCTTGTCCATTCTACTCATTAAAAAGGGATGGGTTTTTTTCCAACTTTTGTCATTACTTTTTGCTATATTAGGTAATAGTCCATTAGTCCCTTTATTTGATTTACCAATGATCTCCTTTACCCCTTAACCTTAAGGATACCTCAACTTGTTTTGCTGGGGTATTTGAGAATAGTTGGTGCGCGCTAGTTGGCCTAGATATCCGAGTTATAAAAAAAGGTCCCCTTCACCTCTTAGTCTCTAGTACCCAAACAAACCCTTTATTGTCCCCTAACCCAAAAAAAACATCCTTAATGCATGGCCTTTTTCTATATCTTACCAAAATTAGAAAGAACAAGGAGTATATTATTGCTTTTTGAATAAATAAGAACTAACGATGCTTCATTTTTGGTAATTGTGTGGAAATTTGAAACATTGAATGAAAGTGATGGGTGCTTCTCAAATCTCAATCTTATGGGACCATAAATTACGGTTTCAATTGAAACTTGACAAAGGAATGCGTAAGTATGTCTCTAGGGAGCTACATTGTCGGAACCATAAATTGTATGAAAGATTGTCAGTCCTAGACCTATAATCTTGTGGTGCAGAGTGTTTTGGTGCTTCAGCAATTGGATAATCCAGGGTGGTCTATTATCACCCAACAATTGAGGAGAAAGGGAGGAGAAAGGTTCATGCATCACTATGAGGAACTTTTGTAATATCGTGATAATGTATTGGGTTGAATAATTCCATGGGAATATCGTTCATAATGTACTGGGTTGAATAATTCCGCAGAAGTTGTAGTAAATATATGTGGTACAAGTTTCCTTATCACAAGTTTTAGATAGTAACAATTTTGGGATGGTTAATAAATGTTCCTTTGTTCAGAATTAGTGTTGTAATTCCATTTTTTGCATAGCTTCCATCAGCAAATTCTACATGTATGTAACGATGTGTTCTATTTTTTTGTCTGCTATTTTGTTTTGTGTCCTTATTAAAGGTTCAAATCATTTTTTGAATTCACCTAAGTCACTGGAATGTTAATTAGGTGGGCAATGTGAAGAAAAAGATAACAATGGGCAAGGAGCTAAGTTATCACGACTCTCACCTTGAATTAATGAGGCTTCCAATGGAGCACCCACATCAGACAGAAAGGTCCAATCAATATGGGCATCACAATGATGACTTCGTATCATCAGAGTCGGATAGACAACAACTTCTATTAAAGTAAGGGCTTCGTTCTTTGAAATTGTTAAATTTCATTCTCTTTTTTTGGCTTAATATTTCAAAGATAAATTTGATATAGACATAAGAAGGGGTCTTGGGGTTGTAAATATTAAAGACAAAATCATTTAAGTTGGTTTGGTCATGTGCAAAGAAGATTGAAAAATGTAGACATGTGAAATGTTGTTTTGAGGAGTTTAGAGTTGAAGAGGTAGACGACTTGAAGAGTTGAGATTTACAGGCTTATATGACAATAGATAAGAATAAAACGAAGGAGGAGAGTGTATGTGCTTGATCATTGGAATGGATTTTCTTAGTTAAGGATTGAATAAAGTGGAATCTCTTAGTGGCAATTTCTCATGTTAAATTGTTTTGTTACATAGAACTGACCACATATTATTGGGACTAAGGCTTTAGCACTTTTGTTGAGTGTGTCTTTTTCTTCTTTACTATGATGTATGACACTTGTTGTCCTGCTTATATGAGTTGGTATTGCTTGGTTAATATTTAATTCAATAGTAAAAAAAATACTGGTAAATTTTTTTTTCTAGTATTCTTTATATCTAATACTTGATATGGATCTGAACTTTGAATTGCTTGCTTCCTTTTTCTAGCGTGGTTGCTCCTCCCCTAGGTAAGGAGGTTATTTACAACATTTTTGTTTGATTATTAGTGAATAAGAACCATTTTACATTTTATATTATGAGCACATAATGTAATCTCTTGTACTTTTGTGCAATTCATAATAATTTGACAAAAGTTAACAATTTCAGCATATTGGTGGATGTGAAACATCTATTGTCTTTGTGAACTTTGGGACTCTACGTAGTAGACTACATTCCACTGATAATTTAGTCACGGCTTTAGAAATGAGCTATCTTGATCAAGATGTTTCATGGAAACAATATATATTTCATTGTTAGGTAAATGACCCGTAATTGCTTTGAATGTGTTGAACAAGTGACATCTTGTTTTGACGTCATTATCGTAGTGCAAAAATGTGGTTTCGATTGCGGTCACAGTGACGGTTGCACACGGTTTTTGTGATCAATGAGTATGGTTTAATGGTGGTCACGACCTATCTTTTGGTCGTGGTGAGCTCAATAATCTATACAATACGTCGTGGAACGAAATTTTAGTATGATTGATGGGATATGCTTTTGGTACTAAAGGGAAAGGAATTATGTTCATTTATAAATAAATTATAGCACTTTCTGTAAAAGTAGCTTTAATATCTAGCAAATATGACATTGATTGTTACTTAGTGAGAAGTGCATCAATGTTGGTTAGGAGTACATTGACAAGAAAAGTTTTATTCTATCTTTTTCTTAAGAAAATTTGCTTTTCATCTCTATCATTTTGCTGAATTATTTACCAATGTGTGCTCCCAAGATGTAAGATGTTTCTTTTTGAGACTGATTTCAGTAGAAGCTTTCCGGGTTCATAAGTTTGTGTCTAGTGATTCAAGAAAATATGAGAGATGTTTATCTTTGAACATGATAGCATGATGTTGAAGAGAAATTGAAATGGTCAATAGAAACTGTAAGTGTTAGTGGGGTATCAAATCGGGTACAACTGGTCTGGTAGAAGGCATTGAAAATTCTGAGTTAGAAGTTCCTTCACGGCTCATGAACTTGATTGCGTTTGACATGTGTGAACATGGATGTGGATTAGGTCGATCAGGGAAGTGAGGCGTACATATGTCACCAAATACTAGTAGTCTCGCCCTTTGGGTATTCTGCTGCGGCATTTTATGTTGCATCATTATTCACTAATATGCTATACTTCATATTAACTGTCCAGTTCATCACTTGTTGGATGCACTCATGCATTCATTTGAAGTCTGAACTTGACATGACACGTACATACTTAGTTGAATGAATTTGCAAATAAACCTTTTCTTGTTATGATTGTGACTATTGACTAGTCTCATTGTTAGTTATGTATGCAATATGATTTGAGTGGACAAGTTGATAGGTATGCAACATTTGATTATCTGGTATTATTAATTTGCTTCGTACATTTAATTTTGTGATGCAAAATATCGGCCACATCGCCGCATCCTGATCGTATTGTAAACCAATTTAGCCAATCTATCTCCGAAACCACTGCTTTGACTGCTAAAGTATTTTACAACTGTTCAACTCAATCGGAATCACAATCACATCTAATGTTTTGCGATGTGGTTAAGATATTAGGAAAGAGTAGTATTCACTTGGCTGTTCAACTCAAAGCAGCAATGTTGACCTTGATGGTGATACATTAGTCTGGTTAAGTAGGAAAAATACCAAACTTTGGTAAACAAATGGATGGGCATTAAAGGAGTTGGAAGTACACCATTTAAAAGGGTTGCTTATGAACATTGATCCAAGACGGATATGTGAAGGATTTCATCCAAATGGATGCTCCTTGAGAAGAAATTTCTATATTGGACTTGGAAGAGAAAGTTAAGGCTGAGTTAAGGATTCTTGGTGAAAGTACCCTTGAGAGCTATGGAATGATCAGATAGGATTGAAGCTAAAAACAAAGCGGGACTTGGACCTAATTTTGCACTTGCTGGATTTGGGTCCAAAAGGGGAATTAGTTAAAATAAGAAACCAAATCAGAACGTAAACCTGAGTGTTAGGTTATTTTTAAACCAACAAGCATATAATCTAAACACAAGTTTCTCTTCTGCACAAAAGCCACCTACACTCAACTTTCAACTTCTATAATGGAGGAAACAATTGTTGATTTACTAACAGGAACTTCAAGGAAAAAGGGAGAAGGAACTTTGGTTTCGTTGTGATTTGAAGCGGAATCTCCAAGTAAAAACCAATGTTCAGGAACTTAGCGTCTTGCTAATTTAGTTTTAAAAATCATGTCCGCAGCGCCCCTACTGAGTGAGGAGTGCACTAAGGAAATGGAAAAAACGATTCAGTCACTCTGGATTAAGCCACTTACATTCCAGCCCCTTTTACCCAGGCGGCATGGCAGCCTTTTTTCTCGAGGGTAGAGGAGAAAGTAGATATGAGATTATAGCTTTGCTTGTACAAAAGGGCATGGTGCGTTATTTTAATTAGCTGGTAATCAAATTGATGGAATCTTTTACTTCTATCAAAACCAATATCAACCTCTGTTTTTATGCAGGCAACAGGACGAAGATCTAGATGAACTGAGTGTCAGTGTCAAGACAATTGGATCACTTGGGCTTAGCATTCATGATGAATTACTTGCTCAGGTTACTATACTTCTAATTTGCTGTAGTTCCTTTTTTGAGTAAACTCCTAGTCACTATGTTACTCGGACTCTTTATTTTGCTTCACGTACCCGTGTCCGATCCTTGATACTCGGGCATTGGTATGGCACTTAGACACTTCATTTATGCGTAAAAGTGAACATTTAGATGTATCCGACCCTTGGACACGTACCAGTATCCAACATCAATACCCAAGTCCAAGTAACATAGCTTCTAGAATGATACGCAATTCATTATTTTTCTATTTTCCTCAACTCAGAACAGCCTCTAAATCCGGTTTTTGACTTTTGAGCATCATGTTCCAAGTTTGTTCCATAACAGTATTGCTTTCTCTACTGTTACAGGAAAAAATAATCGATGACTTGGGTGTCGAAATGGATAGCACTTCAAATCGGCTTGATTTCCTCCAGGTATTCCACGCTAGATGTGTTTCGTTTTCAGTATATATATGGAAACGAAACAAAACATCTCAAATCTTTCGATTCTTACACGTTTGTTTTCCTTTCTCCAGAAAAAGGTCGGGATTGTTATGAAAAAGGCTGGAGCCAAGGGCCAGTTAATGATGATATTATTCTTGGTGGTGCTGTTTATAGTACTCTTTATTCTTGTTTTCTTTACTTAAAGAGTCAAGGTCGAGATATGGGAGATATTTGCGGTCTTATAAGGGATACTGGTTTGAAGATATATTCCGCTTTCTAAATGGTTGTACTAGTAGAGAAAAAGACACTAATGGTTTATTTCAAGTTGTTTTTTTGGCTAAATTCGTGTCTTACTTGCCTTGTAGTTGTAGGCGTTCCTCATTGAACCCCTTGAGAAGTATGTTTAATTAAGGGTTATTACTTATGTTTGTCGATGTTTCTATATTGCTTACATACTATATAATGTAATATTTCCTCTTTTTTTTGTTTGAGAAAATTTTGAACGTGATTTAATAGATATGATGAAGTATATATTTTAAAATATTTCATGTAGAATTTTATTAAATTCGATTTGATGTATAGTTTTCAAAATATACCATTATACAGAATTGGACATTCAAATATGTGTTTTGAAAATTATGAAAAAGCAAATAAAATAAAAGAAAATAAACTAATATATTACCATATGTTAAACTATGATAATTGAGGTTCAATAAAAAAAAAAAAAAGAAAAAAAGTTATTAGTAGGAATATGAAGAATTTTGACAACTGATGTTGACAGTATACAAATAATTCTCTTGTATTGCATTCTGTAGCAAGAATTTTGTAGCTTACGTATATTTTTACTTTTGTCTTTTATTGCAACTTAATACTCCCTTGGTTCTTTTTTGATCTTCTACATTACTATAACGGGTAGTTTCAAAAATTCTTCCACTTTAGAATACTTTCTATTTTTAGAAAATTATTATCCCACTTTTACCCCTTAAAACCTCCCTTTTCTTTTAATGTAGCCCTTTTTTTTATTTATAATTATTTTCTCTCTCATACTTTCAATACAATTATTACTTCACACTACTATTTAATATAAATAATACCTACTACAACCTCATACTTCCAATACAATCATTACTTCACACTACTATTTAATTAAAATAATACCCACTACAATCCAAAGATTCTATCTTCCTTAATATATGTGAAAAACCCAAAGTGGAAGATAAAAAAAGAACGGAGGGAGTACTTTTTACATTATCCTAGCTATAATAAATTCGCACATGACATTGTATCAGTAGATGAGACCGAAAAAGGATTAGTACTAACTTAGAACGATGGAGTCGAGAGTTGGAGTCACGAGTGTTTAAATTACGAAGTAAAATGAAGTACATGATGTTTTACTTTAGCACATACGAGATAAGTAAGAGCCTAAATGGTGAAGAGAAACAGAGAAAGACCAAAGATGATTGGGAGGACATGAATGAAATAGAAAATGAATAATTTAAATTTGGAAAAATTGTCGAAAAACAATCCAACTTCTTAATTATTCGCTGTGAAAAATCTCACCTTTAGATTATTATCTAATGATTCAATCTTTGCTATATATTTGCCTCCAACATACCTAGTGAATCTACAGTCCTACCTCTTCCCTCCTACACCGGCTATAATGGGAGCAAATAGGTATTTGGGATAATTAGTAAGTAGTCAACATGTAAATGGTTTGCCACAGCCCACATTATGCAATTCAAAATGTGTAAATGGATGTTTGCCACATTATGCTTTATTTCCATTAGAGTGGACGCCTTCAACAAAGTCATTTGAGAATATGCAACTTTAAGTGTGGATATACACAAGTTTGCCACAAATACACAAAGTCATTGATATACCATAACAAATACACTTCATTATATGAAATTTCCACATGTGAACAACATCAAGTACATAACAATACATCCTATTTGAAGTGTGTCAATGCAATGCTAAATAGTAGCCATAAAACCATAAGTAAGGTTAACCCCTAACTTCATTAGTTCCACACACAATGAATATGCTTCAAGCCGTCTAGTTCATTTTTGGACCCCAGAGCAAAAGTTAATATCAATTTTGTACCTGAAAATATATTATTTTGGGCCCAAAAAAGTTTGGGGCCCAGGGCAATAGCTCGATTTTCCCTTGCTAATCTACGGCTGTCAATAACTTCATTATTCAAAAAGATGGATCCCTGCTTGCTTCTTGTTTCTTTAAATGAAGTTTGTTTGACTTTCCTCTGTGTTTCTCCTCTCTGCCTGCAGCTCACCCGAAATCATGGCCTTTTCCATTAGTGTTCTTAGTAGATCTTCTGATTAATCAAGTAAAATACAATACTTTTCCCGCTTGAAACTACATTCTCCATTCTTGAACAAGTTACTAAAAAATGTTAATCAACAATCAAATTAGATTTTTAGAAACAGGCTAGAATTAGTAAATTTAGATATAGAAATTTCATAAACTAAACTCACAAACTAACCATTTTGGGTATCAATATATGAACTTCTCTCTCTGGCATTTGGACCCTCCTAAAGATTTGCGATTTGGCAGGTGATTTGTGATGGGAATTCACGACGATATGTTTCGAATTTCACCCCACACAATCAGATTTAGTTGGACAGAACTGATGGTCCATTTAATTAACGGTATTAATTGATGGTAATGAGAATTCTTAATACTGTGAATTTTCATGATATGTATCATGTCATTCCCATAGTAATAAAAGATTGATCATAAAAACGTTCTTTTATTCACAATTTTCCATTACCACCTAATAGCACATGTTCAAATGGTAATATATTGGAATGAATTTTGCGAAGAAAATGAGATTGTTGCAGGAGAATAAGCATGACCATTCAATTTGTCAAGAGATATTCCTACTAAATTTACGCTAACTTTCCATTACCATTCTCAGCATTTACTACCAATTACCAAATAGGCCGTCAGAACTGTATATATCAAAGTTCCAAAACTTTGAGAACCCATTCTTCCATTTCATTTACTTGTAGGCTTTATAGTAGTAACTGTATGCACCATTTATTGCAATCAATTATCAGCTTGAATCTCATTCTGCGTGAATTAGCAGCTGGTTAAGGAAAGGTAGAGATCCCACAGATAACACACGAAGTTATGGCCAATCATAAAAAATGTCACATCATTTTTCACATAGTTCTCACCAATAATCACCACAAGAACATGATCCTTCCTTAAAATGATGAAATCGATTAGGATCCCTCACTATTATCAATCGGTCTTCAAGCTTCGAGATATGCTTAATAGCCGTATGGCAATCTTCACAAATCCTCAGGTTTTTCATGATGCGTAATGGTTTTTGTGCAGGTAAGCTTAAAATCCCATAAGCAACGGCTAATCTTTCGCTATGATACTTGAGCATATGCTCTTTTTCTTCCTCATCAACATCATGTAACACCAACCTTATGGACGACACATATCCATCTTGCTTCAACCGTGATTCCAACTCTTCTAAAAACGCATATATACGATTATTGTCGGGATGGAATGTATCTCCAGCTACAAATGTATGAATCTTGTTTTGCACTTCAAGCCAACTATACCCCGGCATTTTCTTCACCCCTTTATCCCTCATTCTCAATCTCATTTTCCGAACATCATACCATCTTTCTGAAGCAGCATATAAATTTGAAAGCAACACATACATACCTGAGTTAGTAGGCTCCAAATCAAAGATGATCTCTGCAGCCTTTTCTGCAAGTTCTACATTCCTATGAACCATAGCTGCACCTAACAAGGCACCCCATGCCGCAGCATCTGGCGCAAATGGCATGTTCCTTATCAAATTTTGGGCTTCTTCTAACCTGCCTGCTCGGCCTAAAAGATCAATCATGCATGTATAGTGTCGCGGGCATGGAACAATCCCGTAATCAGAGTACATCGCATAGAAATATCGTTTCGCTCTATCAATAAAACCAGCATGAGCACATGCATACAGCACAGCCACCTGCGAGGTCAAAATCTCCAGTAAAGAGCTGAGAAAATCCACAAATAATTATTTGGCTTAACTAGAAAAAAAGAAAAGAAAAAAGGAAGTAGTAAATCCAGTTTCAATCTATAGTCACAAGTTTCAACCACGTTACTTAAGTACCAATATTTTCATGTGTACATGCAATAGTTTCTGTAGTGTATTTGTAAATTATTCACTATGAACAGTCTTCACATTTCTTTGGCTGAAATTTGTCTATGCAATATGATTCTACGCAGACAAATCACCATCTGGGAGACAACAATGCAGCTAGAACCCAATTAGTAGTTCGGCAACCAAAAAAGCTTTCAGAAACCAGAGGTTACTTTACCACTACAGAAGAAGGAAACCAAGGTATCCTCAAGAATTGTAGAAAACTGAATCACGCTTAAATCCCTGGAATTCAATTCAGATTAAGACCTAAAAACAAAGTGAAATATCTAGAACATAAAAGAAATAAAGCAGAACACAGGGGACAACTATATAACGAGATCCCAGATATTGGGAAAAACCACAATACTACTATAGTGCTATCCAAAAGGTTGTTGAGCCAAGGTCACATGATTTGCTACTCGCAAATCGTGAATCGAAAAAATAAATATGGTCGATTTGGGCTAGTTTTAGGTCATTTAAAGAGAAACACGAATTTGATAAGTAAAACATCAAGCGAATCATGTTACACTGGTCTGAGCATATGACAACTAGCTAGAATTCCATTTAATAAGCTTGCTCAGTAGGCATGTTTCTAGTTTGGATATGAACTTGAAAGCATTCAATATATGACAGCACATAAAAAAGTATGGGAGCATAGTAAAAGAAATAAAGACCAGAAAATCCATTTCATGAACGCAAATGAACAGATCCAAGTAATTACCATAGTTGCATCATCAGCTCTAGCTCCAGCTTTAATCATTGACTCAAACACTCCTAGAGCTTGTTGGCCAAACCCGTGTTTTGCATAGCCGGCAATCATCGTATTCCATGTAACGGTATCTTTTTCTATAATGACTTTGAAGACATAGTTCGCTTCATCGATACTTCCACATTTGCAATACAAAGCAACCAATGCATTACCAACATAGGTTGAGCTTTTTAATCCTACTTTTATAGCTATCCCATGTACTTGCATACCAAATTCTAGAACACCAGTATCAGCACATGTGCTCAAAACACAGGTGAAGACGGACTTATTTGGCCTTTCCCTGTTTCTTAGCATCTCTACAAATAGGTGTAAAGCTTCCTCACATTCACTATTTTGAGCGCACGCAGAAATCATTGCTGACCAGGAGATAGCATCCCGCAAAGGCATCTTACTAAACAACAATCTAGCTTCTGTAATATCACCACTCCGAGCATAGCCACTGATCATTGTATTCCAAGAAGTAACACTACGAGTAGGCATTGCTTCGAAGAATTCCCTTGCTATATCCATTCTTTTACAATGAGCATATCCTGCTAGCATAGAATTCCATGTTACTACATTCTTTCTTGGCATTTGATCAAATACTCTCCGAGCCTCGTCCAACATGTTGTTTCGTATGTACACAGAAACCATTGTTGTCCCCGTAAAAACATCCTTGCTCGGACACATTAGAAACAAACTCTCAGCTTCTGCAACACACCCATTTTTAGCATAAGCCGATATTATAGTACTCCATGAAACCTCATCTCTAGTTGGCATCCTTTCAAAAAGTTCTCTGGCTTCTACCAGCCTATTACTCTTGACATAACCACCCATCAAACAATTCCAAGCCACCAATTCCCACACTTGTCTAGACGCAAATAATGCTGCAGCCTCATCAACCCTCCCATTTTGCACATAAGCAGACAATATTCCATTCCATGATATAGAATTCTTATTTGGCATCCCATCAAACAGTTTTCTGGCTTCATCAACGAACCCACCTTGGGCATACAATGATAGCATTGTATTCCAAGAGACAATATCTCTTTTGGGCATTTTCTCAAAAAAACACCTAGCAGCTGTTAAATCATGAAACTGGGCATAACCCTTCAACATTAAATTCCAAGAAAACAAGTCTCTAACAGGCATTTTTTCAAACACTTGGTGTGCATCCTGAAATTTATCATTTGACAAGTACCCAGAAATCATAGAGTTCCAAGATACAACAGTTCTACGCAGCATGGAATTGAACACATGGAGGGCTGATTCGCATTGGCCTCTTCTCATGTGATGGGTGATCACTGAGTTCAATTTGATAATATCTTGGCCTGTGTGAGTTTGAACTTGAGTGGAATTGATAGATTGTTCTGGGATGTGGAAGATTATTGAAGATGGTGCATTTACAATACTTTTGCTAGCCATTGCAATGGTGTAGAAACGCATACTGGGATCAGAATTACACGAAAGATGCTGCTGATGATGATGATGCAAAATCGATTTCATTTTGAATTTTCCGCCCAACATGTTAATTAAAGTAATGCCGAATTAGATGATGAGTTGATGATGTTGGAGAATTGAATTTGGATTTGCAAACATGGAGCCCTAGCCCCTATTAGAAACGTCAAGATCTTAGACTCATTGAGTCACTCCTCATTACCGTTTTGTCATTTGTGCTCGTGCTCCATGCACAGTGAGCAAAGATCAGAATTCTCCCCTGTTTTAACAATTTACTTTTTTTTTTCTTAAGTCGGTCAAAAAAGAATTGATAAATGACTTCTTTTACCCCAAAATTGAAAGAAAGCTACATCACTCATTTTTGGTTTGATTTATTTTTTCTTCTTATAAATAGTTGTCTAATGTATAATCTAACCAAATATTTCTTTAATAGCTAATTTAAAAAATTGATTTAAATAATGGATTTATTAACCAATAGTTCTACTTCTAGCTATTCAAACTAACTAATAACTTTAACTTATAGTTATCTGTCAAACAGACTCTTTGTTATTTATTGTATCAGGTAGAATAAGGATCATGAGACTTTCAGGTAACTTTGAAATGAGACCTACTCTCGGTCTCTATGCTATTTCATCGAAAACAAATTAAGTGATTTTTAAAAGAAGTGTGAGACTTTAGAGTTGTAAATGAGGTTCTCATGGATACAGGTGTAGTATAAGATAAATATTTTAAAAGTAAATTAATAAAGTTAATAACAAAATAAAATTGAGACATTTAGGGTGGTTTAACTAAAACAGAAAATAAGACACATATGTTGAATAGGAGGAAGTATATGATAGTTACTTAAGAGGTAGATTAAACTACGTGAATGAAAGTATGTATTGGCTTGCAAGCTTGCAAGTAAAAAGAAGTGAGGAAAATAGTATAAATGACATTTTAATGGACTTTTGGCTTTTAATTGGTCAAATATAAAAATAAGTATTTGACAAATGATTTTTAAGTCAAATTAAAAAACTATCACGAATTTGTTTTGTCAAATGGTTATTAGTTTGTTTGACTAACTAAAGTATTGGCTCATAAACCACCTGTTACAAAGATATTTGGCAAAAATAATTATTGGGTGTTGATCGTTTATTAAAAAAATAATTTGTAAAGTCGTTAAAAGCCAATAAAAAAGATACTTATAGTCAGTAGCTTTTTGGTTTTGTTTAAATTCAAGTTTTCAGTTTACTTAAAAATCATTTAACAAATATTTTTTACCTATTTGACCAACCAAAAACGAACAAAAAATTAAAATAAATAGTCATTAACTAAACTCACCTTATAATCAATTAATACTTTTAGCGGAAATCCTAGCCGCCTCCTTCTCTTTTTCTCTCTTCTCTTTCCAAAAAAGTACTACTCTCTATTGTTGGTTTGGGACTATCATCAACCTCTTGGTTGGTGGTAAGCCCCTAACTTTTCTGTTTTAAGCTTTTTGAATATAATTTAAATAGGTGTTTGTCCTCTCCCTACAAGAGAGTTGTTCTATCCATTCATTGAATTGATTCTACCCATATATTAAGTTTTGATCTCTCTTCCCGTGAGAATTTGGGGTTATGAATTTTGATCTCTAGTTGATTTGTTGGTTAAGATTAATGGAATAAGGCAGCAAGACACCAAAATTGCAATTACCATCAATTACATCAAATTCAATTTTATCTCAATACTACAATAGATCGAAAGACCCCCTCGTAGAAGGCTGTATCAAACAACAATGCTGAAGAGAATATTCAGAATTGTCAGATCTCATACACAACGATCGTAGTTTGGTTAATTTTGAATTATATTTGGTTAAAGTTATTATGTACTTGCCAATTTTTATTCTGATGTTGATGTCGTATGACTCTTTATTAATGAATTAGGTATTATTCAAAAAAAAAACTAATACTTTTAGGGGGGTAAACCAACCAATAGTTTCAACAAGCATTTCCAGCTAACAGTTATTTGCAAAACACACCTAATATCAAAATACTCTTTGTCCTAAAGATTCAGCTTATTTTCCTTTTTGACTATTCCATTAAATTTCTGCGTTTTAATTTTTTACTATAACTTACACTTTTCTTTAATTCTCGTCAATACATTAAACTTACTTTTATTATTTTACTTGAGTACATATTTTTCTCTCATCCTCATTAATATACTCCACTTTTCACCACATTTATTCTCTTGTTTTTTTAATCTCATTAATATTTAGGACTATTTATTTAGAGGGGGGAGGAGCAAGGAACTTTACTCCCGGCCTATAGTTGATCGTAGATTATAAGACTCTCAATATTGTTCTCAATTAGCACAATTTTCTATTTTAATGTGTTTCACTATTCCAGCACTTTTTTGACACGATTTCACAGTGAGATAGTTTTTAATAAAATAGTCCAATGTATATCTATTGTTTTAAAGTGATAATTTTTTATTGTCTTAATAATTATAAACAACTTTAAAATATTCACTTACAACTTTTTAATTATCAATTATAAAAATAGGCTAATTACACATCTTGTGACATAATGACATACAAGACTATAGAGGAACTAGTAGTCAAAGAAAAAAAAAAGGAAAAAGTGTTAAAAAATAGTAGAAATTAGCATAGGAGACTAATAGGAGTATGATAAAGTCCGTACTATTCGGAATGTTGGAGTCGGACACTCTCACTGCTGATTCAATTATGTCTTCCTTTCTCCTTCTCTCTCTTCTCCATTCCTCACGATTCACGAGTCACTGACTCACTGACTCACTCCCCTCCCCCTCCTTCTACTATCATCTGCTTCTCTACGCAACTTGCCTTTGCTTTGATTTTTGCAATTATCTTCCCCATCACCATTTTTTTACTGCTTATTTTCACATTCCTATTTATGGCTCATCTTTCTTCTTAGCCTCTTTTAGGGTATCCTTTTCTACAGTTCCTACTTTTTTTTAAAATTTTTTTTTCTATTCTTCCTTCATCTTCTTCGCTGTCGTTTTTGATCAGTATGTTTTTCATCTTTTATTTTTGTTTTTGGTTTTTAATTTTACATGATTGCTGCATTTACCTTACTTTTTTTGATTTTGATTTTGAGTTTGACTTTGTTTTGTTTTTGTGATTTGTGCTTGTGGGTCGCTGTTAATTCTGCAATTATTTTCTGGGCATTATCTATTTTGATTCAATTTTGAGCTTAATTGTTGTTAAATGGTGTCGCTTTGGTTTATGACTATGAGAAGATTTCATTTAGGACTTAGTTTTAAATTGCTGTTTAGGGTTTAGTGTTTAATTTTTTAGTGTTAATTAGGATTATGCAAGTCTGAATCGGATTTTTATAATTTGTTAGTTGGTGGATAAGGTTTTTATTTCTAATTATTTTGATTATTGATTTTTTGAAATGGGAATTTGACATAGTTCTGTGTGGAAAGATAGCTTAACATCCTGGTTCAATTGTATGGAATTTCTTGATTTGTTTGGTAGATTGTTAGTCCATCTGGAAGGTTCATTTTTGACCCTTTTCATTTCTTTGCTGTATGTAGTTATTATTTTTTGAATTAGACACTTTAAGCCTGTAAATATTTGTAAACGTAGATTTTATTTTAAATTGATGACTTTGTTAATTATATTTAGGGGAAATTGTAAAAGATAAATCAAATTTTTGCTCGATAATAAACCTAATTATTGTTTATTTTTAAATAAACCGGCCTATTTGGTATAATTGCCGAAAATATGCCAAATTATTATTTATTTCTAATTCTTGATTTACAAATAAGCTTTGAAGATGGCCAGTTTATTTTAAGCAAATATATCTAATAGGCGAGTTTATTTAAAAATAACTGAGTTTATTTTCAGTGGATTAAGTAAAAGTTGGTTTATTATTAACGATTTACCCTTAGATTTATTGTCAACTATTCTGATCCATTTCTTTGATGGTACTCTTTTATGACTCAATGATGCAACTTTAATCTGATATCAGTTTGAATGCTTTGAGATTACATATTTAAGATTTTTGCTGTGTAGAATATGCTAAAATCGAAGCAAATCCTTCAAATGTGTTTATTTGTCTGGAGTACAGGACAGTTTAAAAAATTATAGTAAAAAAAATTGTTTGATTGTGTTTGTATTCATATGGTATTGCTGTAGTGATTCAATGGTTTGATGTCTTTTGAGTGTATGATAGTTTTGGAGTGATATCGAGTTTCCTGTGAATTTCCTTTCTTATTTCTTATGTAATTATAGAAAAAAATACTAGAATTTATCTCAACTTAAAGGAATTATGTCTTAGGTAGTGGAAGATGGATCGGAGTCGACTAAACAGAGCTCGTTGCTCCGGTTCTATCCCATCAGAAGAATCTATGTTGGACCTTGAAAGGAACTGTTGTGGCCATCATAATTTTCCTTCTTTAAGTCCACCACTTCAGCCCTTTGCATCATCCGGGCAGCATTCTGAAAGTAATGCAGCGTATTTCTCATGGCCTGCCTCCTGTCGAATAAGTGATGCTGCTGAAGAGCGAGCAAACTACTTTGCAAATCTTCAGAAAGGTGTTCTCCCAGAGACTCTTGGTAGGTTACCTCAAGGACAACAGGCAACCACTCTGCTTGAACTAATGACAATACGGGCCTTTCACAGCAAAATCTTACGATGTTATAGTCTGGGCACCGCGATTGGTTTTCGCATCAGAAAGGGTGTACTGACTGAGATACCGGCAATCCTTGTATTTGTTTCGAGGAAGGTGCACAAACAATGGTTGACTCCCATTCAATGTTTACCTACTGCTTTGGAGGTAATTTTATATACATCTTTCTAATTACCGACATAATTAGGCAATATGCAGGCCATTGCAGTGAATATAAGATTTTTTTTTTTTTTTAAATTTTCTAACTGTTTTCTAAATCAATAAAGAATTACATGAGAAAGATACTAAGGCAATGTCACATCCGTATACAATGGGAAGGCGAAAGACAAAAAGATGTGCTCCTTAGCTATGGCCTATGATATGCTGTCAAATTAGTTATAGAAAAGTTTAAAAGTAATTAAGGCTTAATTGGGTATATGTTTCTCGTATTTGGGCACTTGTTTGATTCTGGTATGTGTCCAGCTTTTGACACAGTTAGTTTGTGAAAAATATTCATGATTCTGGTTCAATATGAAGTGTTGAAGAGTCCTACTAATGTTGGAATGTCGGGAATTTGACATGGGTGCTTTAGGTAAAATGAAGCGTACGAATAACATATATTAGGGCTGGTTGCTAGTCATACTCCTAAAAACTTGTTAGGGCTGGTTGCTAGTCATACTCCTAAAAACTTGTTGGTGCTTTTCTTTCCAAGTAACCACCAATCGGCAACAGATTTCCACACTTCAGCTAGCTAACTTTTCTTCATCGTTCTTATCCAAACTATTACTTAAATAAGGATTCGAAAAGAATATTTATACCAATATGAATCTTCAGTTTCACCATTCGCAATACAAATTCTAGGTCAGTCATTTAGTAGGGTATATTCATCTCTTGCTCTTTTTGTTTTGATTCATGCTCCAAGCAAATTTTCCAATTATCATGTACTCCCTCCGTCATTAATGAATTGCATCAATGAGTTTTTTTGCACAAAAATTAAGAAATGGTAAGATCATTTGAATTGTGTGCATGATATCAGAGAAGAGCTGAAATGTGTGAATGAAAATAAAAGAAAGTGGTAGAACTTTTTCATAAAAGAAATTGTAGCTAAATAAAAGGGACGAACTAAAAAAGAAAGTGTTAAAATCCCTTGGGGATAAGGGGAGTGACTAGCTACTTAGTATTTCCCATACCATGTACAAAGAGTGACAGATCATAAAATTTACTATCATTCTGTGAGCCACCTCTAGTGTGTGTGAATCACCCAAATACCCAAGTCCCAACACTAAATGACTTCTGATCTAGGACTTATCAAAGAAAAGAAGCATATTTATCTCCGTGTATCACATATATTACTCTATGACACTTAAGTTTGCTTGAAAATGCTTAAATAGACCTCATTTGAACACATTGTTATCAATTTTTAGGTTGTTCCAATCAAGATTATATCTTTACCTCAATAGGAACTATTTCCTCATAATTGAAGAACATACCTCAAATGTTTATAGAAAGATTCTCCTACGTCATCTGGTATCTATGGTTTTGTTCAAATCTATAAGTTGTACAAACTACCACCTTTGTATGTTTTATTGGGAGGTTATTTGGCACTTTTTATTTCTTTGTCTGTTGAGAGCATGGTGTTACTATTCTATCTGGCCTTTATTTTCCGGATTTTTTGCTTTTCCATTCTGTGCATCCCAATCGGGTTCCAAATTCCAACTCCTAGTATATCTTGTGCCAATTTTTCTCTATTTATTCTCATATAGCATTATGCTTGTATTATTGGGAGTTCATGTTAGTTTAATTTTCAATTAGTGATGACTTGGAAAATTTTTCCTAGGGACCGGGAGGTGTATGGTGTGATGTTGATGTTTTAGAATTTTCTTATTTTGGAGCTCCAGAGCCTGTCCCTAAGGAGCAACTTTACACTGAGATTGTGGATGATCTACGTGGGAATGACCCATGTATTGGTTCAGGTTCTCAGGTATTTCTCCTTTTGTGTTTCTCAAACATTTTTATTTTATCTTGTTAAACTTGGTATTTCATTACAATGTGTTGTCTTGAAATGCATTTATCTTTAGCAGTTGATGTGCTTAGCATGTTGAAGATATATTAATTTCTCTTTAAAAGTCATTACTGTTGACAACTCCTTCCTATTCTACCTGTTAGTCCCATTTATTTTTTGTCACTGTTCACTTATCACTCTTAATTTGTATTTTATTCTTAATCTATAAGTTAAAACATCATGTAGGATCTTGTTTGATTCGTATCAATATAAAAATTATTAGTATCAACTTTTTATAATTTTTAGTTAAGCAAAATTAGAGATATTAAGGGTTAAAATGTTGCCTCAACAAATGTGAAAACTAAATGGGACTAATGAGTTGAATAGGATGTAGTATCTTTTTGTTATGTCATCGGACACTGGGCCTTAATTTGGTGTCTATAGACTCATTGTCCGCGTTGACTTTCACAATAAATTCAGTGTATTATGATAGTTCTGAATTTACAGTTGATTTTGTCGATGAATCATTTATTAATTGATTGTGTTAATTTGACCAAACCTTGTAGATCATTGTATTATTACATTAGGATTGGTTTGAGCAGCTAGGTTTATAGTAGTGTACTACTTGGTAATATTTGTAGGCAAGTGTACATAGAACTATCTTTCATTTCTTCCATTGAGAATTTTATTTGTTTCTTGCAAAGTAGTTTGGTGGACTTACAACGTAGGAGTCCTTTCTTTCAGTAGGGTTGCTATAACTTGTTAGTTGTTATCATCAGGTAGTGGATTTATGGACCATTTTATTTAAATGTTTGAAGAACCCTCTACATAGCAAATCCTTTGTAAACTCAAAATTATATCTCTAAATAAATTACACTCTTAATATTTGAATCAAACCTGAGAAAAAGTTGCCCTTTTCCTTTTTTTAGTGACATTTGCTCTTCAATTCTATCACTTGCTTCTCTGAAGACAATTTCTTTTGAGTTTATCATGTCTTTCAAAATATTTTGGTCGCTTAATTTGATAGAGCAATGATCATTTAAATTGATTTCTAGTTTTAAAATGTAGGATAGTACATCTTTTGTTACTTTTCAATGGAAACACTTTGTCTTTTACTCTATATTAACGTGCTGACCTTCTTTAGTGAATGAACTTAAAAAAATTACTCATATGAGATATTAGAAGTTGAAATTACTTTTGATAATTTTTATTTATGTATAACATGAGATATTAGAAATTAAAATTGTTCATTGACATGTGAGTTTTGTAACTAAGGATAGTCTTGTAGATAAGGGTCGAATAAAGTATACCCTTTGTTAGCGACGATCTCTCACATATTTATCTGTTTTGATTCATGTAATCGACCCCATATTGTTGGGATTAAAGCTTTGACATTGTTTAGTCTCTATCTCCACCACTTTGCTATCCTAGTTTCCCACTTCGTTTCCTATAAAAGAGAGAATCTAAATCATAATATTGATACCATAACTATAAATCATGGGTCTTAGTGACTTACTACTCTTAAGACTCAACGTGTCATTCTTTTATGACAAAGGCATCTGCATGGAAAAACAATCACACCACATGAAATTTATGCCCCATCATCTTCTGAACTTGTTTAACTATATCTAGAAAAGATTCTAAAGAAGCAATAGGCAATCTAACGCATCCTAGAAACACCAAATTGTCTTTGCAATCACTGTTTGCAAAAGCAAAATACAAATGATCAAGTACACTCATGAGAAGATATATCATTGTGCAATTCTACACAAAACATCTCAAAGGCTTTGCTCTCTTAATAATATTGGCCTTTCTATAAAATCTGCAAGAGGGAAGGATAAATGAACTTGGCGTTTTTGATGGTGGTTTAAAAGGAATGGAAGCTCAGGATCTGAAGAATTAGAAACTTAGAACTATATATTTATCAAGTCTGACAAAGAATCACATTTAACTCAGTTACCTATCCCATATCATAATGGCCCATCCTAAAGTTGTAGATTAGGATCTTTAGGAGATCTTGAGTTTTAGTTTGTTCATTTGTTTTCTATGTTGTGAATTGACTATATTCTGCGCTTCTTTTTTTTCGGCATATCACTTTTGTTCTATTAATCTTTTTCATGTAGCTTCAATTTAAACGGATGAAAATTTTCCTTACATATCTGATTCTTAATTAAAATGATTGCAATGTGCACCACCTGTTATCTTTGTTTGGAAAGTTGTGGGTATCTTATATAGTAGGATCTATGACATTGGCGTGCTAGAGGATATTTTAGGAGTATATGGTAGGGGTCAAAGATTGTCTAGGAAAAAAACCATTTTGACTTTCTTGCATGGTATCCTATAGCTTGACTTTAGCTTCTTCTACATTAAGGAATTGTCAACTACTCCTTCCCATTCCATAATGTTCTTCATGCTTCCCATTTTTGGTGCTCCATATTGATCTTTACATGTTTACTCCTTATAGTAAAGTGTTATCCTTCATTGATCTCTCTCTCTTTTAAGTGTTTATTCCATATCTCTCCTCCTCTCCTTGTCCCCACAATCCATTTACATTTAAGAACATTATGGAACAAAGGTAATATTACCTCTTTCCGACGCTAAATTGAATTTGGTTGGCTTCTGGTTGAGGCAGCATGGGATCTTCTTTTCATAGATAAATTAAATTCACCTTGCAATGTTTATGCGGAATACATTTGCTTTCTGTTTCTATTTTTCTTCAGTTTCCCATATCTTTCCTTTTTTGTGGATGGAGGGAAAGGAGTTCTAGCGGCTAGGAGTTCTTTTTTCTAAGTGCATCCATCTGTTTTCTGTTTGATGTTAGGCTTCATTTCAATCAGCTTGTAGATCTTAGTATATGCTATGCTAAACTATGATTTGGTCTTTCTTAATATGGAAGAATTACGTGCGAAAGAGTAATAATGCGATATACATGTACCACGATGTGTGAGGCCTATGCCTATTACAGCTATTAGATTTTTTTTTAATAATTCTGCAGCAATAGTTTAATCATCTTTTTTGATATCAATATAAATTGTGTATAGTTCTTTCATTCTGAGGTTTTAAAATTGTATAGTACTTAAAAAGCTGAAATCATCTTGATTACATATTAGGAGTTTGTTTTGTTTGGTATATGTCATTTGTCTTTTGGTTGCACACCTTTTGTGGTAGCTCTCTTTTCCTTGGAAGTTTATTGAAGTTTTGCTTACTGATTGCCTTTCTAGATAATGATTTTGCAATTTTATTACATTTAGGTGGCAAGTCAAGAAACGTATGGAACCCTGGGTGCTATCGTGAGAAGTCAAACTGGAAGCCGACAAGTTGGCTTTCTGACAAATCGTCATGTAGCAGTTGATTTAGATTATCCAAGTCAGAAGATGTTTCATCCCCTACCTCCAAATCTTGGCCCTGGAGTTTATCTGGGTGCTGTGGAGAGGGCTACATCCTTTATCACAGATGACTTGTGGTATGGCATTTTTGCTGGAATGAATCCAGGTAACGTGACCCCATATCCTTCCAGGAGATAGTGCAACAATCATTGTTGTTGCAAACTAGTCAAAGTGTACTTTATGGTCAAATATTCTATTTTTTTTGAAGTACAAATACTCTAGTTTAAGTTATTGGTGAACAATTTGTGTGGTATAGTTGAGAGGTGAAAAGTTGATTCGATGATCCAGCTGAGGTTTTGATAATGATGTGACAGAATGTGATGTGACCTTAATATATATGTCTCTTTTCTTTGAACTTTCTGACATGAGAAAATTCAGAATTGTTTGAACGTTCTAAAACTCAAGTTAAATACTCTCTAAATTTTTTGTGTCAATAGTCAATACTTATTGTTTTGGATGTGACTATGTGAGCATGAGGCCATGAACACATGCTAAGCAATGATATGGACTTGGTTCATCACTAATCAAGGAGTAACAATTTATCTTTTTGGGGCTACTTTAGATATTTCATGAAATCATTCTTAAAAATGACCCTTTAGTAAATTAGATACCATGAGGCATTGATGCCAAACCTGCATCTATTAATCTCTCTTGAAAACCCTTCTATTAAACAAGTGTGTGCAAGAGTTCTCCATTCTTTTGAAGGAATTGGAATTTAAGAACCGAAAAGGAACATAGAAATCATTGCCAAACAGTAAAGATCATGGCTATATGAAGGGAACACACATGACGACCTTCATCTTAGATTTGAGTTCATTAACGTATAATTTTTTTCTCATGAAAGTTGAGTTATAAAATGTAAATTTTCAAAAGGTTTCTTGAGGATAATGAGCTTGTAATTGACTGTTTCACTAATGTTTACATTACAAATGTTGAAAATATGTCGGAAATAGCTAAAATTAAGAGACTGAATAGGAAGATTCCTAGCAATCCTTCCTTTCAAGTGGAAGAAATCATGGATGCAGGCATTACCCTGCCATTTATAGGGATACCATTTCATTTGGTCCTCTAGTTAAGATTTGCTGAGTGAGACGAATAGGAATTACACCTATTGGGTATCTATATCGGATACATGTTACATGAAGGCAAGTTCACATAATACAAACCTTATTTTCCTTATTTTTTGTTGGAACCTTTTATTTTTCCGTATGTGTCTTTTGGAAGGGTCAATCTGCTTTCTTTATTCTGAAAAATAATAGGTTTAATGATTTTTGTTTTTGTAAACACGGTAAAACTCCTTAAGTCTAAACTTAGTGGTATATATCCTTTTTCGTCTATTTTGGAACCAATGATAATTTCTTTTCTTGGTATATTTTCATCTTTCTTACCTGAAAGACAATGTTTCAATCATATTAGGGTGGAGAGTAATATCATGTTTTACCTGAATATTATGAAATTCTATCTAGGAATTCAGAAATTTGTTTGTTTTTCTTGAACTTCAAAATAGACTGCATTGCCCTCTTTTTTAAAATTATGTTGAATTTATATAAATTCTATTGAACGTTTTTAATTAACTATGATCTTGTTACCAATTTACCATTTCCATCTCTTTGTTCGTCCATATTATTGTAGCTACGATTATCAAGGAGGATGATGAAATGATGATGTGATACTCATGTCAGGATAAAAGGTAGGTAGAGAGAAATAAATGTCATAGAAATTTGTGTGGACTACAATACAGAGAATGTGTATGAGGAAAAAGGAAGGATTCTACAGTGGACAAACACAGAATTTGGCAAAACCTCGGAAAGGTGGGCAAAATGGAGGGAGTAATAGTTAAATATATAACGTCAAAAATTGTGTGATTCATGTTTTAGATTGTTTCACTATACTCCGAATTTCAGTTTCTAGGCTATCAAAAGTTAGCATTCTATTTAGGAATTTGCTCAAATTACTGCTATCTAAATTCATGTTCTTTTACTTATTTAAATTCTTATTCGTCTGGTTTCTGAATGCTGATACTTGTTTTTCTATCCTTGGCTGAAGCTGATGTCCTCTGTTAATTTCTTCACTGCTATATATGTGAATTCTGATGTAAAATTTAATTAGACTTGACTATGCTGATCAGAGCCTTACCTAATCAGGGTAACGATACTTGCTTGTCACATATATGCAGAGACATTTGTGAGAGCAGATGGAGCATTTATCCCCTTTGTGGATGATTTTGATATGTCAACCATAAGTACGTCTGTGAAAGGTGTAGGGGAAATAGGAGATGTGAAGCACATAGATTTGCAGTCTCCTATAAAAAGCTTGATTGGGAAAAGAGTTATGAAAGTTGGTCGAAGTTCTGGCCTGACATATGGAGTTGTATTAGCCTATGCACTTGAGTACAATGATGAGAAGGGTATTTGCTTCTTGACTGATTTTCTTGTTGTTGGTGAGAACCAGCAAACCTTTGACCTTGAAGGAGATAGTGGAAGTTTGATTATGTTAGTAGGAGAAAATGGGGAAAAGCCACGTCCTATTGGCATCATATGGGGTGGAACTGCTAATCGTGGCCGTCTGAAACTAAAAGTTGGCCATGCACCTGAGAATTGGACAAGTGGGGTTGATCTAGGACGTCTTCTTAATCTACTTGAACTTGATATCATTACAACCAGCCAAGGCCTCAAAGGTATTTTCTTTTCATAGTATTCCCCCCCCCCCCCCCCCCCAGTTTCAGTTTGTTTGTTACACTTTAACCAAAATTGTAACAAACAAATTGAAAAGGAGGGAGTAGCTACTAAGCTGAAGCAGTCTAAGTTTGATTAATCTACTGTATTTTGATTTCCGCAAGTATTTAATTTTTCATTTTTTGAGATGGTAGTTCTTTGATATTTGAAAGAGTTCTTGCGTTACAAATTTATAGTATAGGAAAATATCAATAGACCCTAAAAGACGTGATTTGAAGGACATTCCTACTTACAAAGAGTCAAAAGGTCAAATATATACTTCATATATAGCTTTGGAAGTAAAGTTAGATTCCTAGTCGAGCTGGTTTTTAATTATGCAATTCACGAGTGATCATTTTCATTGATAAGCATTCATTTCCATAACAAATCATTTTGGAAGTTGCATTTTTTAGAACCTTGAGGTAACGAAATGTCGAACAAATCACACAATTTGTTCTCCCTCATCCCTCTCCTCCTCCTCCTCCCTGTTTTTTCTTCCTCATTCTTCTAAACTTTTTAATACTTATCAATACTTGACCGGATTACTTCTCTTTAATTTTGGAGCCTCTTTCACACTTACTTCTGACTACACATTTTTTTCAGTTTTTTAGTCTTCATCATTATTTGATAGCTCAAAATCTGTTAGAATCGGTTTCCTTGTGATAGGATCCTGATTTTCTTATGAAGATAACTAATTTTATGAAAATGAACTGAATGTTTACTCTCTAATGACGCTTTAAATAGTACAATGTCAGTGTTTATTCTGTATCTATTTTCATAAACAAACTGCTAGTATAAGCAAATGTATACCTGAACAGCTCACCTGAAAAATGATGATAAAGAAGGTAGTGGTACTAGGATTTAAATTTCTGGTACGTTGTTTGATTTTTATGCCCCTTTTCCGTTTGCACTTATATGTAGCTGCATTTGGTGTCAGCCTCTTGGATTTTTCAAGAGTAAGCCTGCTTGCATCAGACTGTGCATTGGCATTAAAGCAATGCAATGTGGTGAACAAAGATTTAAAGTTTTTTGGTTTCAGATTATGATGGATTACATTAAAAAATAGCTCATTAAATCATGTGCACTTATTTACATGAAGTTTAGATGACACTTGCTATCAAGTGTCAATCGGAAACAACCTTTTTGTTTTCACTTACATGGATAAAGCTGCGTACATCCAATCCCCTCAAACCCCACTTATGAGGGAGCCATATTATGGCGTTGGGGTGATAAAATGTTAATAAATGTGAACCAATGTAATACTTTTATACTGTCCCGTCCTGCCGTGGAGTATATTTTTTCTTATATCCATGTTATCTAATTTTGTTTTTAGCAAACAAAAACAATATACTCTTGAATATTGTAAATATATATGTAATTAAGATCTCTCTGATTACAGAGGCAGTTCAAGAACAAATGGCTGCATCTGCAACAGCAATGATTTCCGCAGTCGACGATTCCTCTCCTCCCGATGCACTTCCATTGGACAAAAACAAAGAGGATTTCCAGCCTTTGGGACTTCAAATACAGCATATACCTGTGCAAAATGGACCTCCCAGGCCAGATATGAATTCATCGGCAGTAATGGACACCGACCTTAATCTAGAAGATGGCGTAAAAGTGAGCCCAAATGTCGAGCATCAGTTCATTCCTAGCTTCATCAGGCCGTCTTTACTTCATAAAATCGATCAAGAGGAGATGAAAGTGTCTGAAAATCTCTCGGCTTTAAGGAACGGTTCCGATGAAGATCTGTGTGTCTCGTTGCAACTCGGTGACAATGAGCTGAAAAGAAGGCGCTCGGATGCTTCTACGAGCTCGGATGAGCCTATTAAGCAGAAAGTATAGCTTTAGCTGCATGTATTGTGATTTGTTTAGTGTTTGTCCAGGATCTAATGGTGGTGTAAAGCTTTAATTATGCCAACACCATCATAGTTAATATTGCTTATGAGATGTTATTAATACTTCTCAATGTAAATTGGCCTTATGATGCACTAGTAAAGATCAATAATTGATCTTTTATTTTTGGGAAATTATCTATCAAATTATCAGTTATGATGGTAAATGGTATTTAGATTACTCTATTAATCTAAATAAACTTGATGCTTGTACTTTACCAGCTTAATGTTATGATAAACATTAATATTTTAGTCTTGTATTCTATTTTTTTTCCCCTTTATTATGATTCTAGCATAATGTCTTTGCTTCAGGGCTGAACACGGTCTGGTTTGACCACAAAATCAGACCATATAAGAAATTTCGGTCTAGAATTTTGTCAGCCTAGACCGTTGAATTATTAGCATCATTTAAGAAAATAATGTCTTTGGTATAAGATATCAAACTAGTTTAACTCTATAAAGTTAAGCATTTTGTAATATAGTTATTGTAATCGTTATTACTCCAATCTCATATTTTCTTTTTAAATAGAATTTACGAATTTTAGTGTTAAATTTTAACTATAATTTCGCATCAATCTATATAAAAAAACATATTCATGTGGAATTTTGATACATTACATTTTCTTAATATCAACTTTTTAGAATTTTAAAAAACTCAATTAAAATTATTTGATCTTTATATTTGCATTGGTATTTGCGCAAAAAGTAATGGAAAAGCAAATGCAAATGTGAGCTGAGTACTTAGCAGTCTCCACTGCAGTCCACTTGTGCGTTTTACGTGACTGAACCACGGTCCGGTCGCGCGCGACTGGATATTGAAATCACCGTAAACTTTAAACGGTCGTCATTTCTCGCTCGATTGTTAGAATTGGGCATATAATATGTCGTTGGAAAGCTCTTGAAGTTTAGTTTCTAATGCCGCAAACCTTGCATTAATAAAAATTTTTAATAAAAAGTTATGCCCAAAAGATTGAACATATATTAAATTTCAGCACAAACAAAGTTTAAACGATCATCATTTCTCGCTCGGTTATCGAAATTGGGCATATAATATATCATTGCAAAGATCTTGAAGTCTAGGTTCTAATATCGCAAACATTGCAATAATGTGATTTTTCAATTAAAAGATTTGGCCAAAAGAGTGATCATGTATCAAATTTCAACACAAAAAGTGTGATTAGGTCTTTATTTTCCGATTTAAAAAAATTATTTATTTTTTAAATTAATATTGTTTTATTTTAATTTAATGATTATTAATAAATTTAGTTTAATAATAATAATGGTTGATTTTATAATTAAAAATAGATTTAAGGGCATTTTAGTAATTTCATTAAAAAAGGGGTGGCAACACAATAAAAAGGATGACGAACTTTAAGAATTGAGTTTTTAAATTACAAAAACTTGGACGAGACCGTTGCAAGTTAAGACGAAGTGTGGGCCGGCCCATTTCACGCGCGTGTAACAACGAATTATTGAAATAGATAAGCTAATTTATAAAAAAAAAATGCACGAAATAAGATGCGAATCAACTTATTTCAAAAGATAAGCGTCTAATTTCCAAACCTGGGTTTAGTTCTGTTCGCAGTTACTTAATTTTTTAAAAAGGCAAAGAAGTTGTTCGCAGTTAGTAACTGCGAACAAGGTTGTTGACTTTTTTGACCCTATTCGCAGTCACTAACAGACACATTATGCTCGTTGGTGTTCATAGTTAGTAGTTGCGAACAGGGTCAAAAAAATCAATAGCCCTGTTCGCAGTTACTAACTACTAACAACTTCTTTGCCTTTTTAAAAAATTAAGCACCTGTTCGCAGTTACTAACTGCGAATAAAACCAAATCTCAGGTTTGAAAATTAGACGTTTATTTTTTGAAATAAGTTGATTTACGTCTTATTCCGTGCTTTTTTTTTTTTTATAAATTAGCTTATCTATTTCAATAATTCTGTAACAGCATTTTAATTTTCAGGGCATATCTTTAAAAATTAATACAGATACCTTTAAAAATTGATACTTTTAAGATTAAAATTAATACCTTTTAAGATCAAAAATGAAAAATGCCCAAAAAATAAAAAAATACCCAAGTTGTTACATGTGTGAATTGAGCCGCCCAAATTAACGGTTTGCCGTCTCGTCTAAGATTAGCTTTTTTAAAGGGAGTTACTAAATTTCGCCACCTCTTTTCATTTTATCGCCACCCCCCTTCCCACAAAATTACGTATTTGCCCCTGAAGTTTAAAAAATTACAAAATTGCCACTCCTTACAAGTTTCTTATTTATAATAATAATAATAATAATAATAATAATAATAATAATTAACTTTTTATATTCTTAAAAAAGAATATAAATAAAATTAATAATAATAACAGTAGTAGTAGTAATAATAATAATAATAATAATAATAATAATAATAATAATAATAATAATAATAATAATAATAATAATAATAAAATTGAAATTAATAATTATTATTCAAAAAAAAAAAATTGAATCGCCCAGAATTAGGGGATTGAACCGTGGGTGAGTCGCCCAAAATTGGGCGATTGAACCATGGTTCAATCGCCCAATTTTGGGCGACTCACTTTTTTTTTTTTTTTTTTTTTTTTTTCTTTTTGGAAAATAATAATAATAATATATGTGTGAATACCCAGGTTCGAGAGCGTTGTACTAATAAAAAAATACCCAGGTTGTTACATGTGTGAATTGAGCCGCCCAAATTAACGGTTTGCCGTCTCGTCTAAGATTAGCTTTTTTAAATTACCATTGTAACCAAAGTCAATCTTATTGGCGACAGTTGATTGCGATCGAATGAGACATTAATATATGTTTATAGTTAAGTTTATAATAATAAGTCCGGATATTTATACAAATCCTAGAAATATTGAAGTTTATATTCCGATTAATATTTATATTTTCTTATTCTTCTACTGCAATTCTAAATGTTTAAATGTAAAAGCGTATTTCTAAAAATTTCTACACTTGTAATTAGGGAAAATAAAATCACTTAAAAGAAAATTTAATCGTCTATGTTGATTTTATTTTTCGGAAGTCTTTTATTTGTCTAATAGCAAAGTTTCATTGCCATAATTGTTCAAGTTAATTCATGCCAACAATTTGTTGATAAGATCTTCAAAATGCTAGGTGTGTTTTGTGTTTATGTTGGTATTATTTTTTAAACTAATATTTGATGTGTAACCGGGGCTAAATATGGACTTTGTGACGCAAAGATTATTGTTGTTCCACAACTTCAATCAATGACATACTCACAATCCCAATTTAATCAACAAACAGACGCTCAGGCACACAAAACATACAAAGAAAAGACTTCTTGTTTTTTTGATGGTGGTGGCTGATGAACGTTGCCACCCTTGTATGAATGTCCTACGATAAGCACAATGCAAGGATTCCGATCCTTGATTGTATGGGTTCCTTTGAGGATCTAAACCACTCCGTAATTTGTCCCCCCTCCGGCCAAAGGTTGCTCCACAACCTTCGATGAAGTTTGCAAACAAACTTCAAAACTCAGAAAAATCCTTTTTCTGAAAATACCTCAAGTATTATTGATGATCATAAAACAATGTTCAACGTGTTTCTTACAATGAGAGCCCATGTATATATAGGGTTAAGAAACTAGAACTAGCTGTTACAAATGCATAATAGCTAATACACGTGGATAACTAACAAACAGAATACAAATCAGAGAGCTCTATACTTAGTCAGATTTCTGATCTCTACAATCTGCTGACTGGCCTTCCTTTAGCGTAGTCCACAGGCTTCTTGGTGGACTATTAGTAGTATCCTTGGCCCTTGGTGGCTTGGCCCATGTGGTGAGATGCCATTCCAGCCTTCCTCCCGGTCCAAGTGTCTCCGGTCTGTGTTCAGGCGGTTCACCAAGGTCAGCTGTTTGGCAGACAGCTCTGTTGCTTTGCTTTTGGAATCTGTCTGTTCTTCCATGTCTTTGATGCTGAATTTTGTAGTGTGCTGAGTTCCCTTGGTCTTGTTACATGCTCTTGAGTCCATGATTGATTGTTGAGAAGTATCTATGGAGGTTCTTTGTGTCCCATGTGCATTTGGCGTAGGTGTTAAGTCCAATGCACTGTTTTGCTTATGCATGTCCTTTGTAAGAGCCTTAACCTTTGATAGTGTATTTGTATCAACTCCTCCCTTTTGGGAGAGAATTGTCCTCAATTCTTGGTCAGGTTCATGCAGTGTAAGATCTCCTATGTTGAACGTAGAGGAGATGTTATATTCTGCTGGTAATTGGATTTCAAATGCATTCTTTCCATATTGCTTCTTCACTGGATATGGACCTATGGCTCTTGGCATGAGTTTGTTCTTCCTGAGTTGTGGGAATCTTTCTTTTCTGAGGTATACCCACACTAGATCCCCTTCCTTGATAGGCTGCCTCATCTTTAGATGCTTGTCTGCTTGCTGCTTGTACTTTGTGTTGGTGATTTCCAGATTGTCATGGACTTGCTTGTGTACTGCTTCCATTTGCTTAATCATATCTTCTGCTTCCATTCTCTTGCTGTCACATACAGGTAGATCAATAAGGGAAATAGGAAGTATTGGATTAGTGCCATACACACATTCAAATGGTGAAAATTTGGTAGCATGACTAGGTGCTCTGTTATATGCAAACTCAGCATGACAAAGTTTTAAGTCCCATCCTCTGATATTTTTACTTATTAAAGTCCTAAGCAGGGTGCCCAAGGTTCTATTAGTCACCTCTGTTTGACCATCAGTTTGTGGATGGTAAGCAGTACTAAACAATAGCTTAGTGCCTAACAATTTCCACAAAGTTTTCCAAAAGTGACTTAGAAATTTACTATCTCTATCTGAGACAATGATCTTAGGTATGCCATGTAGTCTAACAATCTCAGCAAAAAACAATTTTGCAATATGCTGTGCATCATCTACCTTAGTGCATGCTATGAAATGAGACATTTTTGAAAATCTATCTACAACCACCATGATAGCATCTTTTCCTCTTTTTGTTTTAGGTAGAGCCATCACAAAATCCATGCTAATATGCTCCCAAGGTTTGTGTGCAACAGGCAGGGGTATATATTCTCCCTTATGGAAGGTTAGTTTAGCCTTAAGACAAGTTTCACATTTTAAAACATGTTTACCTACTGTGCTAAGCATTTTAGGCCAATAGAATTGTTTAGCTAGCATATCTAAGGTCTTTTGAATCCCAAAATGGCCTGCTATGCTTCCTTCATGTACTTTTTTTACTAAAACAGACCTGAGGGGAAGCTTAGGTATGCACAACTTATTTCCCTTGAACAGGAAGCCTTGGTGAATGCTGAATAAACCTTGAGGTTTGTCTTTACATGACTGGTAAATCTCAGAAAAATCAGAGCAAACAGAGTATTGATCTTTTATGAATTCAAAACCCAAAATCCTGGATCCTACTATTCCAAGCATGTTGTACTTTCTACTTAAGGCATCAGCTATGATATTGGTCTTGCCTGCCTTATATCTAGCTGAGAAGTCAAATGTTTGCATGAATTCTACCCATCTTGCTTGCCTACTGTTCAGCTTGTGCTGGCTATTAATGTACTTCAAGGATTCATAGTCTGTGTGTAGCACAAAGGGTTGGACTCTTAGGTAGTGGGACCAATGTTCAAAAGCTCTAATGATGGCATAAAACTCCTTGTCATACGTGGAGTAATTCAACCTACTGTGGTTTAGCTTTTCACTAAAAAAAGCTATGGGTCTGCCCTCTTGTACTAAAACTGCTCCAATTCCTACTCCACTAGCATCGCATTCTAACTCAAAGGGTTTAGCAAAATCAGGTAATTTAAGTATGGGAGCCTTGCACATTATCTCCTTAAGGGTCTCAAAAGCCTTTTGTGCAACAGGAGTGAAAGTTAATAGGAGGTTGAATACTCTCTAGGGGGGGGGGGGGGGGGGGGGGTGAATAGAGAGTTTGGGCTTTTAAAACTTTTCTGGCAGTTTGTCTTTACCATTATTATGAATAAAACATTTGCAACCAAATGGTCTAAAGTATGCTATATTCAGTTTTCTTCCTTTGAATAACTCATAGGGAGTTTTCTTAAGTATGGGTCTTATAAGGCATCTATTTAAAACATAATTATCTGTGTTAACAGCCTCAGCCCAATAGTGTTTAGCTAATCCATTTTCAATAAGCATTGTCCTTGCCATTTCTTCTAAGGTTCGATTTTTCCTTTCAACTACACCGTTTTGTTGGGGTGTCCTAGGAGCTGAAAATTTATGGGTTATGCCATATTTTTCACAAAAGGAGTCAAAGCCTAGTTGATCAAACTCTCTCCCATGGTCACTTCTAATCGAGACTATTTGAAGGTTCAGTTGAGTTTGCATCTCTTTACAACGTTTTGAGAACGGTTTCAAGGCTTCACTTTTATCCTTCAAAAAATCAACCCACGTAAATCTAGAATAATCATCAACTATAACTAAGATGTAAGATTTACCTCTTATGCTCCGTACACGCATTGGTCCACATAAATCAATATGTAAGAGTTCACATGGTCTTGATGTACTTACCATTTTCTTCGGTTTGAATGAACTTCTTACTTGTTTACCTTTAATGCATGCGTCACAAATAGGACTTTGTTTATAGTCAAGAGCTGAAAGTCCGTTAACTAAATCTTTACTTACCAACTTCTGCATGGTGTGAGTATTGATATGACCAAGACGTCTATGCCATAGTTTTGGATTATCTGTAATAGCTTTCAAACACTTGAAATTCTGCACTGCAATTTCGTTAGTATGTAAAGCATAAACATTATCATTTCTAAGAGCAGTAATGAGAGTATCTCCGGTATTAGGATTTTTAACAACACATTTTTCTTTGTCAAATATTACTTCATTACCTTTATCACATAGTTGAGACACACTTAGCAAATTAAATTTAAGACCTTCAACTAAATAAACATTATCAATAGTTTTAGATGGATTCTTACCAATTTTACCAACGCCTAAAATTTTGCATTTACCTTTATCTCCTAATGTGATTGAGCCATTGCATTTTTCTTTTATTTCAGAAAATAAAGAAATTTTACCACTCATATGCCTCGAGCATCCACTATCTAGAATCCATTTTTGTTTAACCTACAAAACAAAAAAATAACCTTTCTCAACCTTACTTGGCTATCCAAGTGACAAATTTGGAACCATATTCAGGATAGACCATGTTGGGTGGTCTTGTCCCTTTAGGAACCCATATTTGCTTTATCTGTCCACGTAATTCAAAAGGAAAGGAATTCTTGATAATATAATCTTCCTTACGTCTGTAAGGACATGCAAATCTTATATGTCCTTCTTTGCAACAAAATGTGCAAGTAGGAGTACGTTTATGTTTATTTGCACCTTTCACAAATGTGGTTTTACTCTTATAGTTATGTGTAACATGATTATAACCAATACCACTTTTATCACTAGTTGATTTTTGTCGTGTAAGCATTTTAGTGAATTTGGATTCAGACTCATTAAGCTTGTTTAATGCTTGTAGATTTTTCTCAGACTCATTTTTCAAGGTTTTGATCCTGGCTTCAAGATCATTGTTCTCATTCTTAAGATCGATAAGCTGTTTAGTCTGGCTGAGATTTTGTTCTTTCAAGATCTTGACAGTCTTTTCAAGATTTATTTTTTCAGCCTTTAGCGATTCATTTTTATTTATGATTTCTTCACAACCTTCAGCATAATGACGTATTCTATCTTCTAAAGTGTTTTTCTCATCTTTTAAAATTTTCTCAATTTGAAACATATTAAGGAGTGTTGTAACCAATTCATCTTTTTTGCATGTATTAAGATATTCACGTACCTCTTTGTGATTTTGATCTAAATCATCATTGTCATCATTACTAGCCATAAGACATACATGAGCTTGTCCATCTTCAATTTCAGATTCGGATGATCCTTCGGAATCACTCCAAGTTGCAACCATCGCTTGTTTGTTCTTGTTCTTTTTGTAGGATTGTCTTTTCTTTTTAGGACAGTCCTTTACGATATGTTCTGTAGAACCACACTCAAAATAAACAAGTTTGTTAGTCTTAAAGTTTGAATTAGAATTAGAAGACTTACCTTTATTTCTAGATTAAAACTTTTTAAATCTTTTTCGCATCTTCATAATTCCTTCAAAACCTTTTGTGATCAATGCGAATGGATCTTCCTCATCATTGCTATCTTCATTATCACTTGAAGATTCATGATGTTTCTTTGCCTTTAGTGCAAGATTTTTCATGGAAGGTATTACATCATTATCTCCATCATCATGTAGGGTAAGTTCATGAGTTGTGAGTTTTCCAAGGAGATCGTCAAGCGATAGAACTCTCAAGTCTTGAGCTTCCTCTATGGCGGTGACTTTTGGACCCCATTTGGATCTTGGAAGACACCTTAAGACTTTCTGTACTTTTTCTGCATTAGTAAAATTTTTTCCAAGAGAATTCAAACTATTAGTAATCAAAGTAAAACGAGTAAACATTTCATTTATATTCTCATCCTTTTTCATCTTGAACATTTCGTATTGATGCATGAGGATGTTGATCTTTGTTTCCTTCACTTGACTTGTTCCTTCGTATGTCACAACCAACTTGTCCCATATTTCTTTGGCACTTTTACATGAAGAAACTCGATTGAACTCAGTACCATTCAAAGCACAACATAATTGATTCATTGCCCTATAGTTTTTGGAAACCCATTCCAAATCTGTTTGTGAATATTCGGACTCGGACTTTAGTACATCATTTCCTTGAGCGTCCTTTTTCATGGGTATCTTAGGTCCTTTAGTTATGATCTCCCAAAGTTCCATATCTTGATCAATCACAAACATTTTCATCAAAGTTTTCCAATGTAAGAAATTTGTACCCCAAAACAAAGGTGGTCTTGAACACGAACGTCCTTGAGCAAACAACCCTTCTCCTATTGGATCCATCACAAGATATCAATCTTTTTGTGTGAAACTTAGCTCTGATACCAAATGAAAGTTAATAGGAGGTTGAATACTCTCTAGAGGGGGGGGGGGGGGGGGTGAATAGAGAGTTTGGGCTTTTTAAACTTTTCTGGCAATTTGTCTCAAGAGTTTGAGGAGTCTGTCAAAACTGTCTTCTGAAACAGCTTTGAGCCAATTTGTAAACACTAATCGTATGTGCGGAAAATAAACTTTAAAGAATAACACACGATATGTTAACGAGGTTCGGTTCTAACCAACCTACTCCCCGCCTATGGGTTCTCTTTCAACCCGTAGGATTTCAACGCCTTTTATTAATCCGACTTTAATACAACCAAGAAGATCTCACTATCTCCTCTCACCACGTTCTTCCCCTTGAAGAACCGTATTACAAGTCCCTTTAATAAAAGCAAAATCCCAAATCTCACAATAGAGATTCACAAGTTGAACACTTTAAAAAGTATTCTTGTTTAGGCGTATTAAACTTAATCTAACTCTTTTTAAACTCTTAAGCCTATTACAAAATGTAAGAGTTAGATGAACTAAGAATTAAGAATTACGAATTACAAATTACAACTCTTAGAGAATTTCTAAATCAAGAGAGAAAGTTGTAAGAAGTGGTGTATCTTAGTTCTGGAATGAAGCCTCATATATATAGTGTTACGCCTCAACACATCTTCAAAAACAAGAAGGCTCCTATCCGTTATTTTCTGTTGACCTGGTCATTCTGCGCCTGTCTTCAAGATCTTGAGGTTATCTTCAAACTGACGTGTACTGACAGCTTAATAATAATTTCGTCATTGTGTTTGTAATTGTCCAATGCTATGCTGCCACGTTAATACTTATACAAGATAATGAATAATAAGCACAAACCAGATTTATCAACATTTAAATAACCATTTAAATTAATTCCTATTTTTTAGCATTAATTCAAATCTCATTTTCTATTTTTAGTATAAATTCAAATCTTATTCAAATAATAGAAAATCTAGATCTTGCATAATTATTAAATATAGCCGTGTACAATTAATAATAAAACATGTGTACCTTGTACTATATTTATTCATCAAATTAATTTTAACCACATATTTAAATTCAAGTTTAGATATAAAATATTTAAACGTTAATCAAACACGTGTAATAAAATATTCAAACTTAATTTCAAATAATATCCAAGTTAATTTTAATGAACCTTGACCTATTAAAATATTTCAAATATAATTTCAAGGAACATTGACCTATTAAAATATTTCAAATATGATTACGACACTAACCTGATTATAAACGTAATTATCTTCAAGACTTTGAAACATATTTCAGAACTTATAAAATCAACTTTAAAATAAACTTATGTTCTTTAAGCATATTTCATTGACTTCGAACTTATATAAATCAAATGTATATCAAATATGATTTTAAACTTACTTAAACAATTAAATGTAATTACTTAATTTATTTGTTTAATCAATATGTGTTTTGAATTATCATCATTCAAGAGAATTAAGTCTTCAATCTCCTCTTATCATTTAAGAGAGTTGAGTCTTCAAGGAGTCCACTCAAACCTCACTTGCTTAGTGCACTCAGTAACAGGGGCCAAAACAGAGCTAAAATTCTTTATGAATCTTCTGTAAAATGAAGCCAGCCCATGGAATGATCTCACTTGTGTAATGGTAGTGGGTGTGGGCCATTCTTGTATGGCTTGGACCTTTGCAGGATCCACCCTTACTCCTTCCTTTCCTATTATATATCCTAAGAAGCTGACTTCAGGCAACAGGAAACTACAATTTTCAAGCTTAGCATACAACCTCTGTTTTCTTAGCACTTCAAATAGCTGTTGGAGGTGACCCAAGTGTTTTGTGATTCCCTTACTGTAAACAAGTATGTCATCTAAGTAGACTACTATGAACTTTCCTAAGAAGGGTCTTAGCACCTCATTCATAAGCCTCATGAATGTGCTGGGGGCCCCAGTCAAGCCAAAGGGCATCACAAGCCACTCATATAGCCCATACTTGGTCTTGAAGGTTGTCTTCCATTCATCCCCCTGTTTCATACGTATTTGGTGGTATCCACTTCTTAGATCCACCTTGCTGAACCACTCTAAACAACCTAATTCATCTAGGATATCATCAATTCTTGGTATAGGGAATCTATACTTGATGGTTATATTGTTCACACTACGGCTGTCTATGCACATTCTCCACGTACCATCCTTCTTTGGCACTAGTAAGGTAGGTACTGTAACAACCCGACTTACTGTTGACTAGGTAAACAGGGTCATCACGGGGTCTATATCCCAAGAAACTGAAATCACACTTCTAAAACTTGAGTAAAGAGACACCAGCTCTTTTAACGTAACTAACTCAGTTATATCTCAAAACAAATATCTAACTAAAACAAAGGATAATCATACAGTTCTCTATAAGTCCCATATAACCAACACAGCTAAATCAAATTTACATTTGTCCAAAATTCCCAATACAAATCTATAATTCCTAAGTGCTAAGTTCAATTTACATTCTTGGAATCTCTATTCACCTGCGCTAATCCATTATTCCCGACTGGTTCCGATCTGTAGACAAGCTAAAAGTTGGAAACAACAGAAGATCAGATTAAACTGAATGAGAAGTAACAATCCAAAACAACAAAACACAGTAAATCAATTTATAGGTTTAAAAGCAACATCAGTTCCCTAGATCTATTTGCGCACAGGGAGTCTAGTTGAGAGGAACATCCATAGCTCTAAGGCTATGTCACTCTCGGGTGAAGCTAGTCAATATCTCAATGACAATTTGCTTCAAACAGGGAGCAGGGAACAATGTCCCTCAACTCCGTTAATGACCAGCTCGCAAGTCCGATCCATTGACCATATGATAATATCAACATAAGCATTTACAACAACATTTGTCTCAACAATTTCCAATCTCAAAAGAGCTTTAGTAAAGTTTATTTTCAAGAATGCAGTCTGATCAGACCCTTTAAGGGACTGCTACTACTTACCAAAGACGATGCTTCAAAGAGCCGTGATCGATTCGCAGCTATCAACTAGAAAGGTTCCTCGATGACGTCGCCTCCTAAAGCATAACAAACATAACATCACAACAAAGCGTTCGATACTACAAACTAGGTTCATATAGCTTATTGCATCTCCTCCTAAAAATCCTAACTTAGTCAAGACTTTATCCTAATATTTCAAACCATTATAACTATAAATGGTCCAATTTAATTCAATAATTCCTCCAAATAACCTAGAAATTCCTTCAAGAATATCACATTATTTCATATTCATCAATGACAAGTATTTTCCAATAAACTCATGACTTCTACATCCCACAAATTGATACTAATTATCATATGATCCATCAATTTTAACAATTTACTACCCAATCAACAATATCCAAAAAGAAACATCCAAGAATACCCAAATTACTCAATCCTTTATCATTAGAATAATCTCTTACTAAAATTATAATCTCATAAATTGGTGTCAATCGTCACATTTTCCAATTATCTAATTAAAATAATATACTTCGCAAGTCTTGATATAGAACAAAAATTGATCTCATGGTTAGAGATTCTTTAAAGTTAAAGAAAATAGATTATATTAATAATATTGAAGGTGTATAATAATATGACTTGATAAGAAAAGTAAATCTAAATAGTAATTACCTTCCTTGAAGATCCTGGGTGAAATAATGAATCAAAAACCACAAATGGTAGGTAAAAAGAAAAGGATCCTCTTATTGTTGATTCTTAATTTGCCTCCGAATAAAAGAGACCCCAGAAAGAAGTGGATTGACATATTAGGAGAAATTAGTAAAAAAAATAATAATAATAAAACAATTAAACTTTCAATAATCGGAAACCAAAATAATAAGGACTCACTTGCAATGGCTGTCGAAACTCAGAGTAAAAGATGGGATTAGGGTTGTGCTTTCCTTCGAATATCGAAGACAAGAAGAACGGGATAAGAGGCATGGGTTTCGAATGGTTTGAGGAGGAAAGCAGTCGTTTCAATTCTTGAAGTTCATAAGATTAGGGTTTTAACGAAGTGAGAGAGGGAGAAAGGTTTTGGGGTATTTTAATCAAAATAAAAGAAAAGGAAAAGAGGGAAAAAATGTAGAAGATGATGAATAGAGGAATGCGTGAAACTGGTTTCTATATATTTTTTTAAATTTTTTTTTAATTTTTATAAAAGAAAAGGAAAAGAAGAGAAATTAAATTGAGGATATTTTATGTCATGTGTATTCAAGATCATTCTCGCACTGATAATTCTCTTAAACTTACTCGTCTTAAAATATTAATTTCCCAAATGTTACAGGTACAGCACAGGGGCTTAGACTCTCCCTTACATTCCCTCTTTGCATTAACTCATCTACCTGTCTTTGGAGCTCCTTCGTTTCCTTAGGGTTAGATCTGTAGGCAGGTTTGTTGGGTAGGCTAGCTCCTAGAATTAAGTCAATTTGATGCTCTACACCTCTCACAGGAGGTAGGCCAGGGGGTAACTCATCTGGGAAAACATCCCTGTACTGGTCCAAGAGGCTCTCTATTTCAGATGGTACAGGTGTAGTGTCCTGCACTTCCTTAGTGATCAATATATATACAACTCCTCCTTCTGTTCAATATCCCTGTTACACTCTCTTCTGGTTATTAAGTGTATAGGTGCTTTGGATGATTTAGAGGGTACAACCCTGTGTGGGGGCAGAGGTACAAGCTCCTTCTTTTTCCCATTATGATTAAGGGTGTAGGTGTTAGTGTAGCCATTGTGTGTGGTCTTCCTGTCATATTGCCAAGGTCTGCCCAGCAATAAATGGCAGGCTTCCATCTCCAGCACATCACACAGCACTTCATCAGCATATGTCCCTAAGGTTAGGGTCACTAAACATTGCCTACTTACTGACCCACTAGCTTTGTTGTCCAACCATTTCATCTTATATGGGTGAGGGTGGGGCTTGGTGTCCAGGTTTAACTCATCTACCAGCTATTTACTCACACAGTTGGATTCACTCCCACTGTTAATGATAAGGTCACAAACCTTCCCCTGCACTTTGTACTTAGTTTGGAATATATTCTCCCTTTGGTCAGACTTCCTTGCTAAGGGTGTGGTGTGGAAGCTTTTCCTAATGACCAGGCTACGGTGTTCTTCCTCAGGTAAAACTCTCTCTACATCCTCATCTTCTTCCTCTTCTGTATCTCCCTCAAACCTACGCCTATTCCCTTCTTCATCCTCCAAATAAGTGCCATCATCATCACTCAAATTTGGTGGGTAAATCTCCTCTTCCTGACCATTCCTGGCAACTAAAATCTTTTTGGGTCTTGTGTCTTGTCTAATGTCATTCCATTCCCTCAGTGAAGGCCCTAGCATTAGGAAAATCCCTCTTATAGTGCCCTCTCCCATTACATTTGAAACATACCACATCCTTAAGGTTTGCAGGTAGTTCTCCCCTTACTGTGCTAGCCCTTTGCCCACTATTTTGGAGATCTCTTTTGGGTGCTGCTGTGGTGTTTGGGTTCCTAGGAGTGTAGGCTCTATTGGTCTGTTTTGGGGCATAAGTGAACCTATTAGCAAGCCTCTCTAGTTCAATGGCTTGCAAACCTGCTGAATGCACAGTCAAATCAGGTGTAATCATCAATTGTTGCCTAATGTTCTCCTTCAATCCAGCTATAAATCTACTTACTCTCAGTTCCTCAGGGTCATTAATGTCACAGAGAACACTTAATCTATCCCACTCATGGATATACTCCTGCACAGACTTGTTTCCTTGTGTTAAGGCGCTGAACTGAACATATTATTGTTGTTTGTAGGTAGTTGGCACATACTTTCTCCTCATATGCTTCTTGAGTTTTGTCCAAGAGTTAATCCTACCCCTCTCCTCCCTGATCCTACGCTTTTGTACTCCTTCTAACCAAATCGCAGCCGATTTAATCAATTTTACCTTGGCTAATTTGTATTGCTGGTCTGGGGTGTGTTCTTGAATTCAAAGTAATTATCCATCCTGTCTTCCCATTCTAGATACTTCCCAGGATCATAGGAGTATCCATCGAATTCAGGGATGTCAATCTTGACGGTTCTATCCTCGTAGGGTCGCAGATTAGGGTTTGGTAATCTATCATGCTGATTGTCTATTTGCAATTGAGTTAAGGTCTACATGACTATACGCATATTCTCTTCTAATATCCCAAATCTTTCCTCCATGGTCATATCCACTCGACCAGAGACAACTAATAAATCAGCAATGCACAACAAAAAAAATTTGAAAAGATGAATGCGAAAAATCGAAAATGCAAGAACAAAAAATTCAATGAATTAGCGTATGTTTTGTGTCTGAAAATATGAATCAATGTAAACAATTGAATGACAAATGAAATTGTATAAGAGAAATCACTCCCTGTATATCGTGGAGTCAATGATGATTGAATTTTCACGATGTTTCAAAATCGCCCGATGCTTTTTCTTCTGAAATTCCCAGAAACAATGAAACCTCTCTCCTCAGAACGCCAATATGTGCTGTCTTTGTCCAATCCGTGGCTGTGCTCTAATACCAATTTGATGCGTAACCGAGGCTGAATATGGACTTTGTGACGCAAAGATTATTGTTGTTCCACAACTTCAATCAATGAAACACTCACAATCCCAATTTAATCAACAAACAGACGCTCAGGCACACAAAACATACAAAGAAAAGACTTCTTGTTTTTCTGATGGTGGTGGCTGATGAATGTTGCCACCCTTGTATGACTGTCCTACGATAAGCACAATGCAAGGATTCTGATCCTTGATTGTATGGGTTCCTTTGAGGATCTAAACCACTCCGTAATTTGTCCCCCCTCCGGCCAAAGGTTGCTCCACAACCTTCGATGAATTTTGCAAACAAACTTCAAAACTCAGAAAAATCCTTTTTCTGAAAATACCTCAAGTATTATTGATGATCACAAAACAATGTTCAACGTGTTTCTTACAATGAGAGCCCATGTATATATAGGGTTGGGAAACTAGAACTAGCCGTTACAAATGCATAATAGCTAATACACGTGGATAACTAACAAACAGAATACAAATCAGAGAGCTCTATACTTAGTCAGATTTCTGATCTTTACAATCTGCTGACTGGCCTTCCTTTAGCGTAGTCCACAGGCTTCTTGGTGGACTATTAGTAGTATCCTTGGCCCTTGGTGGCTTGGCCCATGTGGTGAGATGCCATTCCAGCCTTCCTCCCGGTCCAAGTGTCTCTGGTCTGTGTTCAGGCGGTTCACTAAGGTCAGCTGTTTGGCAGACAGCTCTGTTGCTCTGCTTTTGGAATCTGTCTGTTCTTCCATGTCTTTGATGCTGAATTTTGTAGTGTGCTGGGTTCCCTTGGTCTTGTTACATGCTCTTGAGTCCATGATTGATTGTTGAGAAGTATCCATGGAGGTTCTTTGTGTCCCATGTGCATTTTGCGTAGGTGTTAAGTCCAATGCACTGTTTTGCTCATGCATGTCCTTTGTAAGAGCCTTAACCTTTGATAGTGTATTTGTATCAATATTATATATTTTTTATTCACAACAATACCTTATACATTAATCTTACGTAATAAGTCTCAAATAAAAAACTCAATATGACATACGTATCAAAACTTATATTTCAATGATCTAGGTCGGATCTAGGTCTCAAATATGGGTCGATGAGCATGGGTCGAATCTAGGTCTCAAAAGTGTGGATCAAAATCCGAATTCAGACTCTCGATTATTGATCCATATTCAATTTGGACCCTAAGGGTCTAAAAATAGGTGGATTCAGACCCTTAAATTAAGGTCAGGTTAAGTCAAAACCATTAGGGAACATTCCTATTTCGATGTTTAGGCCATATTCCAATTAAAGCTTTAATGTTTTTTTTTTTTTTTTTTTTTTTTTGCGAGTTATAGTCAACGAATTACCAATATCTACAGCGTTCAGGCTGAATCAAAGGAATCCGACCATTTTAGCATCATACTTTTAAATTGACTGGTTGAAATCCTGTGATTTGGTATGAATATTAGAGACATTGATATGTAATTCGCAAAAAAGTAAGATTAAGGTTGTAATTTGCAAAATGCATGAACTTTAAGGCCGTAATTCGCAAATTATTCTTTTCAAAGATCTAAATCAAACCAATAAATACAAATAACAATTTTATATAATTTTTTTAAAAAAATAAATGCAAAAGAGCCTATAAAGTCAAATTTAAGTCTATAAATTAAATCTAGGTCTCAAAAGCTGAACCCAAATCAAATTCAAACACTACAATCATATATAAACCTAAATTCAAGACCCTTAAATACTAAAAATAGGTGAATTCATACACTTAAATTAAAATCAGATCGAGTTAAGAACCTTAAAATCACTATCAATATTATAATTTAACTCTACCTTGATCAAATTTCTATTTCAATTGGCTTATGTTAAATTGTAGCTATTTTATGTTAGGTGTATTGAGTTGACTTTCTGATGTAAATGCTAACTCAAGACTTCCTAAATGATTAAGGAAGGAGAAGGACAAAAGAAAAGAAAGAAGAAGTAATTTGGGCAGAATGTATATTTGAATGAAAATAGGACAACCAAAGCACAAGAACAAACTCAATGCAATAGTATTTAGGCTAGAGACAAGACAAACTCAATCTCCCCTAGTTTAATACTCAAGAACACACTCAAAGTATTAAAGAACTCTTGTTAACCTTGGACAAACACAAAGATAGGCAAGAAGAAAACACAAAGGTTGATTCATAAAACAAGTCTGAACTTTCATTCATGAATAGCTCTCTTTAAATAGAGTTACAACAGCAAAAGGAAGCTAAAAAAAACAAGAGAAATTAAGGTGGGACGTCCAAGCATGGGGAACAAGCATTGGAACTCACAAAACAGCATTAAATAGCCTCCAAAGCATGCATTAGGCTGATTTAAGTTGTTCCCCAAGCATGCAGTAGCTAATTAATCAGATTTAAGTGGTAAAAGACTTTAAAAAAACATAACTAAACTTGGACCTATCAAAGTGACGTCCAACCAATATATAGGTAGCTTTACTTAATCTTCAACCCAAGTTAGACATGTAACAAATTCAGATTTAAAAGGATTAAAACCAAGTACTTCAAGAACTAAAGCAATCGGCTCATGAGATAACGTATTTGATCTTGGATCATTCTCTCCTTCTTTTGAAGAGTTTGTCCTCAAACTTGAATCATCCAAGTACGGTGACAAATCGCCCACATTAAAAGTAGCACTAACACCCATCAACTCATCAGGAAGTTCAATCTTGTATGCATTATCATTTACCCTCTCAAGTACTTTAAACGGACCATCAGAACGAGGCATGAGCTTGTTTTTGCGAAGCTTCGGAAATCTCTCTTTTCTCAAATGAAGCCAAACCAAATCCCCAGGGTTAAATATGGGTTGTTTCCTTTTTTTGTTTGCTCTCTCTTGGTATTTTTTATTCATCTCCTCAATTCTTTTCTTTACTTGCTCACAGGTTTTTTGAAAGGTTTCCACCCTCTTTTTTGCATCTTTTTCTACCATATTAGTTTTCAGCAAGGGAATCAAATCAACAGGCACAAATGGATTCACTCCATACACTACTTCAAAAGGAGAACGAGAAGTAGTTAAAGAATGAGCCCTATTGTAAGCAAACTCCGCATGGGCTAGTTTCATGTCCCAATCTTTCTGCGTTTTGCTCACAAGACCACGTAACAAAGCACCCAAAGTTCTATTTGTCACCTCTGTTTGTCCATCAGTTTGGGGATGATGAGAGGTGCTAAATAGTAACTTGGTACCAACCAACTTCCATAGGGTCCTCCAAAAGTGACTTAAAAACTTGGAGTCCCTATCCGAAACTATACTTCGAGGAATGCCATGTAGTTTGACAATTTCCTTGAAGTACAATTCAGCCACTTTTACTGCATCATCTGTTTTATTACAAGCTACAAAATGAGCCATTTTGGAAAATCTATCTACCACCACCATAATGCTATCTCTACCCCTTTGAGTCCGTGGTAGCCCAACAATGAAATCCATGCTAACACTTTCCCAAGGAGAATCTGGAACAGGTAATGGAGTATAAAGCCCTTTTGTGAAATGCCCTTTTGACTTTTGACATGTAGCACATCTCTCCACAACTAAAGTAACATCCCTGATCATCCTTGGCCAATAGAAATGCTCACCAAGAATATCAAGAGTCTTTTGAATGCCAAAATGACCAGCCAATCCACCACTATGAACTTCTCTTACCAATAATTCACGAATGCCACTTTTAGGAACACACAACTTGTTACCTTTAAAAAGATAACCATCTTGATCAACGTAATCTTTCGATGGCTTTGGAAATTCATTAGCAAAATCAGGATCATCTTTGTAATACTCCTTGAGTTGTTCAAAACCCAAAACCTTAGCATCCACCATAGAAAGCAAGTATGCTCTTCGAGATAAAGCATCAGCTACAATATTACTTTTTCCATCTTTATATTTGGAGCTAAAGGTAAATGATTGAAGAAATTCTACCCACTTTGCATGTCTTTTATTAAGTTTTTGTTGCCCATTTATGAATTTTAAAGCTTCATGATCAGAATGAAGAACAAAGGGTTTTGGTCTAAGGTAATGAGACCAATGATCAAGAGCTCTAACGATGGCATAAAATTCACGATCATAAGTAGAGTAATTCAATTTAGCCTCACTTAACTTCTCACTAAAGAAACTTACTGGCTTCTTTTCTTGAATAAGGACAGCCCCTATTCCAACCCCACTTGCATCACACTCTACTTCAAACACGTTGTTAAAATCAGGGAGAACAAGTATAGGTGCATTGCAAAGCATGTATTTGACTTTATCAAAAGCCCTTTGAGCATTTTCAGTCCATTCAAATTCACCCTTTTTTGTTAACTCGGTAATGGGAGCCATAATAGAAGAGAAGTTTCTAATGAACCGCCTATAGAAAGAAGCAAGCCCATGAAAACTCCTTACCTCATGCACATTGGTTGGAGCCAACCAAGACTTAACTGCCTTAACCTTTTCTGGATCTACTTGCACTCCTTCTCTAGTCACAATGTATCCCAAAAATGACACACTAGGGGTCATAAAAAAACACTTCTCAAGCTTTCCATACAACTTTACTTCCCTCAATTTTTCAAACAACCTCTTCAAATGCACCATATGGTCTTCATTGTTTTTACTATACACTAGAATATCATCCAAGTAAACAACAACAAAATTATTAAGAAAAGGACGGAGAACCTCATTCATTAACCTCATGAAAGAACTTGGAGCATTGCAAAGCCCAAATGGCATCACTAACCACTCATATAACCCTTGTTTTGTTTTAAAAGCAGTTTTCCATTCATCCCCTTCCCTTATTCTCATTTGATGATAACCACTCCTTAAATCTATTTTTGAAAAGACTAAGGCTCCACTTAATTCATCAAGCATATCTTGCAACCTAGGCATAGGAAAACGGTATTTGATGGTTATGTTATTTATGGATCTACTATCTACACACATTCTCCAAGTGCCATCTTTCTTAGGCACTAAAAGGGCAGGGACAGCACAAGGACTAAGACTTTCTCTCACGTAGCCCCTTTCAATCAACTCACTCACTTGCCTCTCAAGCTCTTTACTTTCCTCGGGGTTACATCTATAAGCAGCTTTATTTGGCAAAGGTGCTCCAGGAATCAAGTCAATGGCGTGCTCAATGCCTCTTATTGGTGGGAGGCCCTTGGGCAAGTCATTTGGAAATACATCTTTGTACTCTTCTAATAACTCATTTAAGGAAGATGAGTTATCACAAGAAGTACTAATCTGATCTTTGGTCCTTAGAACCAAAGCATAACCACCACCATATTCATCCACTATTTTTTCAAACTCATTACATGTTACAAGATAGTTGCTTTTGTCTTTTTCTTTCTTAGCAACTTTAGGGGGTAAGGGAATTAATTTGACTTTTCTACCATCTTTTTTTGTTACAATATACTCATTACTTTTTCCTCTATGCTCCGAATTGTGATCAAATTGCCATGGTCTTCCAAGCAGCAAGTGACAAGCATCCATGGGAATTACATCGCACCATCTTTCATCTTCAAAGCCTCCAATAGAATAAGAAACCAAAGCTTGCTTCCTCACCCTTATTCCAGTGCTATCATTCAACCAATTCAACTTGTAAGGTTCTTCATGATCTCTAGTAGCTAACTTCAGCTTACTCACAACTTCAGATGATACTACATCAGTTTGTGCACCACTATCAACTATAACATTGCAAGTATTCTCTCCAATTTTGCATCTAGTATGAAACAAATTGTGGCGTTGCTTCAAATCAGCTTGTGGCTCACTAAATAGCACTTTTCGAACCACCATCATATTGTACTCATCTTCTGGTTGTATTTCCTCCTCATAATCATCCTCCAAATCTTCCACTTCATTTGCCACAAAATTATACATTTTTTCCTCTTCATCCATAATAGCACACTGAGTAGATGTTAAAACAGCCTTGCTAGGACATTCACTAGCAATATGTCCTCTTCCATGACATTTAAAACATTTCCTCCTTGTTGCAAGTTCACTAGGCGACACAACAGCCTTTTCTTTTGATTTTTCGCTTATAAAACTAGATGGGAAAGCCTTACTTTGAAAAGTACTCCCTTTTGAGTTGGAAGGAGTAAACTTCGAAGTACCTTTGTAAGGAAACTTAGGCTTTTCCTTCTCTTTCTCTTCCTTGGATTGTGCTTCATATTTCAAAGCCAATTTGCAAACATCACTAAAAGAAGCATAATGAGTAACTTCCACTTTTCTACAAATATTTTTGGACAGCCCTTTAATGAAACGAGCAATTTTAAAGGCTTCCTTCTCTTGCAAATCACAAATCAAACATAGTTTTTCAAACTCTCTAATGTATTCTTCCACACTCATCTCATTTTCTTGTGAAAGATGTGTAAGTTTCAAGTATTGCTCCTGCTCATACTCCTTACTCACCCATTTATCCCTCATCTTTTTTTTAAATTTTTCCCAAGAGTCCATTTTATTTTTTCCTTCTCTTCTTCTATTTGCTTTAACATTTTCGTACCATAAGGCAGCAAGTTTAGTGAGTTTAAGAACAGCAAGCTTAAACTTCTTTTTATCATCATACTCCTTATATTCAAACACGGTTTCAATTTGCCTTAGCCAATCAAGAAATGATTCGCTATCATGACCTCCATCAAATTCTGGAAGATCAATTCTAAGCCCCCTATCTTCATCAAAAGATTTATAATTATTTCCACTACTAGAATCCTCATTTTCAATCTCACCAATTTTTCTTGTAGCTTTTAAAAGTATATCAGCCATAGCATCCATTCTTGTATCTTGCTTTTGTTTTTCAATCTCACGCTCTTCATTTTTTTTCTCCATTCTTTCTAACCTCAAATTGATTGATCTCAATAGCTCAGCGAGGTTTTCTTCAGCCATAGTTTTTTTTTTTTTTTTTTTTTTGTGTTTATTTTGAATGAATTAACACTTTGAAACACTCTTTAAAATACCAAAGCTCTGATACCAAATGATGTAAATGCTAACTCAAGACTTCCTAAATGATTAAGGAAGGAGAAGGACAAAAGAAAAGAAAGAAGAAGTAATTTGGGCAGAATGTATATTTGAATGAAAATAGGACAACCAAAGCACAAGAACAAACTCAATGCAATAGTATTTAGGCTAGAGACAAGACAAACTCAATCTCCCCTAGTTTAATACTCAAGAACACACTCAAAGTATTAAAGAACTCTTGTTAACCTTGGACAAACACAAAGATAGGCAAGAAGAAAACACAAAGGTTGATTCATAAAACAAGTCTGAACTTTCATTCATGAATAGCTCTCTTTAAATAGAGTTACAACAGCAAAAGGAAGCTAAAAAAAACAAGAGAAATTAAGGTGGGACGTCCAAGCATGGGGAACAAGCATTGGAACTCACAAAACAGCATTAAATAGCCTCCAAAGCATGCATTAGGCTGATTTAAGTTGTTCCCCAAGCATGCAGTAGCTAATTAATCAGATTTAAGTGGTAAAAGACTTTAAAAAAACATAACTAAACTTGGACCTATCAAAGTGACGTCCAACCAATATATAGGTAGCTTTACTTAATCTTCAACCCAAGTTAGACATGTAACAAATTCAGATTTAAAAGGATTAAAACCAAGTACTTCAAGAACTAAAGCAATCGGCTCATGAGATAACGTATTTGATCTTGGATCACTTTCTCAGGCCTAGAACATTAAATGTCCACTTATGCATTTTTAATGCCTACTTACTATATACTTAATGATCCACTAAAAAGATACTTAAAATGCTTACTTACAATATTTTTAGTGCATACCGAGAAACTTAATCTACTAGCTTACATACCATATACATAATGCCTACTTACAACATCTTTAATGCCCTACTTTAAATATACTTAATGCCCATCGAATAAGTACTTAAGTACTTAAAATATTTTAAATGACTACTTACAGTATTACTAATACCTATCTAAAAACTTAGTTTATATTTTTTTTAGACCAATCCAATTAGAAATGAAAACCGTCTCTCATGATTTAAATGAAACGTGACGGACCGGGTCACAGGTGTGTGTCCAATGACCCCTATCTTAAATATATCGGATATGTTTCTTTTGGTTTGGAACAATAATCAGCTGAAGATTAGCAGAAACGGTACTAATGGCACACAATCTCAACCTGGTGCATATCTCTGCTCCCTTCAATGGATTTCATACCACCATTCAGATTTCTTTCAAGTTTCCTCAATTGGGTTTTCCGGGTTTCAACCATTCTTCATCACCAGGAAATCAAAATTTTCATCGTCATTCATCCTTCAGGAGTTTGTCTTCCATGGTTTCTTGCAGAGCATTTAGCTCAGTAAGACTCTCTTTCTTCCTACCTTTATGTTTTAATTCCATTTTGCTTTTGGTTTTGTGATTTTAGCTTGTACTACTTCGTCCCATTGAGTTTACTGCAATTACATGTTATTATTTATTGAGTTTTTGGTTTGGTTTTCGAGATAGAAGAAAAATATTATATGTGTGGACGAGAATCGGTAGGAGACTTTGAGCCAAATGTAGCGACGCTAGTGGGACGGATTGATAAGATAAATGTAGCAAATTCAGGGATGGATGGGCTAATAATTTTCTTAAACTTCATTTTCTGGGCTAACATATTCACAAATTCTTCAATGAGATGCTCTCATGATTAGATCATCTCTATTGGGCTGACCCATGTATATTTAGTGTGTTAAAGTTAGAGAAATGAGCTAATTATATGGGCTCGTCTCATGATGAGACGGTCTCATACAAGACAAGTTGTAACTTATTTTGAGGAAGCAAAGTAAGTCTCGATAGGTGCCTTGGGATTTGATAAATGAAGAAGGGATTCCACCATATTCAAAGACTTGGACTTTACATTTCATTCATTGCATGTTTGGGAAAAAACTAACATGTTTACCATTGTTAGCTGTAGTTTTAGTTAATAAATGTATAATAACTCATTATACTATGTTAATTGTATAATTTAAGCTTCATAAATCTCTCCATATTGAGGATTTTAATGGATTGGATTTGGAGCATAATTGCTTGATTTCCATCGGAAACAACCTATTTTATGTCATAAACAAGGTTAAGGTTGCATACATCTGATGCCTAAACCCAGTCTAGGTGGGTGCCAATTTTCGATATTGGGTTAATGGAATGTTGTTGTATGAAAGCATAATTTCAATGAATTTTTTTGTTGAGTTGATTGCGTTGTTATAAGGATGCTCTCAGTGTTATTGTTGGAAATTTGCACCAAAATACGATGACAATAACAAAAAAACTAAGATTACACTAAAATCAGACGGTTGAAAATGCTTCAACCCGGATTCTTGAATGTGCCTCCATTAACACCTTTAGAAAATCTGCAAATACCTCCCAAACTTGATGGAGAAACTCTATCAGGAATTTGATAAACAATCAAGATGAGAACCTTTCTGTAAACAATTAGTTGATGTTACTTGTTGCTTGGACTTGATTCAAGATCGCTTAGAATCGTAGAATGAATTTTGTGTAAATCTTAGCACTGTAATGTATAAACACACTCAACAAGATTGTGTTTCTTCTCTTTAAACAGCTTCCTGTCTTTGAGTTTTGAAAGCACAAAGAATGAAAATGAACTTATATTGAAACCTTTAGAGAAAGTGGTCTATTATAGAGTCTCCCCAGCAACCTAAACAAGAAAAAAGCAGCACTGAGCGGTGTAAGTTAGCTGCCGATTAGGCGCCTGGGTTATATTGATGATAATGGATGGGATTAGATCTGAACTGTGCTAAGATATACTGCTGAATTTGATAAGTGTTATATTGATGATAGTGGATGGGATTAAATTTTGCAGAATGTAAACGAAGATACTGATGATATGTTTGACGATCTCTTTAAAAAACACGGGAAAGTGGTTTTCAAAAGATCTGATCAGAAGTCATCTGGTGCTGAAATGGATGATGATGCTGAGAGCTTAGCTTGTAAGTATCCATTGAACTATTTCAGTGCTCTATCTATTTTTTTGTTTTTATAATTCTTTATTTTTAGCAACATCTACCTTGGCTATTTGTTGTCTTACATTCTCTCAAGGTTTAAGATGTGCATGGTTCTCATCTTAATGGAAAAGACTGTAGATATGTGCTTTCTAATCTAGTATTGTCTATATATATGACTAATACTGTTAATGTGATCACAAGGGAATATTATAACTGTTAAATATACAGGAATATATTCACCATCAAAGGAAATAATTAGTTTCCTTATTATATGTTGTGAAGCCATCGCGACAAGAGGTCACGGATTAGAAACTCAACCACCCCTCAAATTCAAGTGGAATATTTTGCACCAGGTATGAGGAGGGCCAGTGCTGCATCCACACTTTTAACCCAAAAGGCTCTCGTGTGAAGGGGTGTGTTAGAGTATATATCATATCTTGGGCTCAATGTTACTAGGACTCTCCATTTTGCTTCACATACCCATTTTGATCCTTGATCCTTGGACATTAGTATGGCACTTATACACTTTATTTTAGGTGTAGAATTGAATATTTAGATGTATCCGACACTTGGACACTAATAGTATCCAATATCAGTACCCGAGTCCAAGTAACATAGCCTGGGCCTCAACCATTAACTTAAGCTTTTGGTTGAGTTGGTTTCTTGACAATAACTGTCCGAGAAGCTTTTAATTTAATAAGTAATAAAATTGTGAACCGGCAAAATGAAACCTATAAATACATAGGAAGAAACTAAGGACGGCATTGAGAAATATTATGGTTATTTTGGGAGTCCATTGCTCCTCAAAAGCAGCATATCTCTAGTTGGTTATCTTTTCTAATTACATTCTGAATTCTTTCTGTCCTGCTCTTTGTTCTTATGTTTCCATGTTGTTCTTCTCTTCCTGTTTTCTCCTTTGATCTGCCATTCTGTTAGTGTTTCTGAAAAACTAAGCACACTAGGGTCTAAAGTTTCAATCTTTATCCCTAAAATCACCCAAGTCCAATGGTAGAGGTGTTCTATGCAATAAAACAACTTCAATAAACTATCAATGAAAAGCAATAAGAAACAATGCAATAAACATAAGACACAAGATTTATGAGGTTCTCCCCAATGTGGGCTACGTCCTCGGTGGTGGTTAGCTTGCTTGTATCATGTGAAGAATCAATGGAGTTCTCAAGTGTTGTCATTTAGAGCGTATAATGGTCATCGGGAACTATAATTAATTAAATTAAATAATTAATTTGAATAAATTAATTTGAGAATATCCCAAGGTTGCAAAGTTTATGTTTTGAGCAAAAAGTAGTGTTCACGGATCGTGAAACAACTCGCGGCTCGCGAGAAAAGAAGGAAAAGCTACTATTTTGTGGAAACAACAGGTCGCGGCCCTCGAGTTTTGCACTGTTTTGCGGATTCTTCTTTGCAAAGTTAGTTTATCCGTTTGTTAGTTATAATGTAACTACCAACGGTTAAATATGGTTATATTAACCAGATATATTGGGATGGTTTGGTTCAAAGACGACATTAGTTCGTGAATGAATCTTGTGTTTCATGGAGTAACATGTTGCTTCGTGAAAAGGTGTAAGCTATTCTATAAATATAGAAGGATTGTGTGGTTATTTTAGAGATGCAATTTCTGATTTCTTTTCTCCTCGAGCACTTTACATAGAGAACTTGCAATCCTCGATTGTAATTTTTCGTATCTTCTTCCATTTAAGTTTTCCTTATATCATTCTAGATTTCGTGTGCTAGGAATTTAGTGTAATTCTTTGTATCTCAGAACATATTTCCAGTTTATTCCCAAGCACCGTAGTAGGGAGGAAATGATATTTTAGGAAAGAGCATCTCTTCTAGAATTAATATCAAGTTCAAACAAAATCTTCTTGTTACTTTGTTCGGGATTGAAGATCGGTTTCTCGGAGTTCTCGGTGGTGTACATAAGCATGGTTCTTGATTGTCATATGTAATTTGTTTCCTTCTACAAACTTGTAACTTTATTTTATTATTTATTTGACAAATAAAGTAACATTTACAATATCAAGAACTCATACAATGGAGTATTACACTTGGAGAAGAAGAAAAGAGAAAGAGAAGGGTTTTGTGTTTGGCTAGGGTTAGAATCCACTTAGGGATGTGTGTAGGGACTTCTATTTATACTAGAAATCATGTACAAGTAATGGGACAAAAGCCCATAATAAAACAGTCCCGTATAACTTATCGCGCAAGAAAAACAGAGGTTGGAACTGGGCCTTGCTTGATCGGTCGAGCGAAACAGACCTAGTCGAGCGGCTGATTTTCTTGGTTGAGCGGAGGAGCAGCAACCAGTAGACTTGGTCGAGCCACAGTGCTCGGGTCGAGCTGCAGGTCACCTTGGTCGAGCGAAGTGATCAGAAGCATTCTGATCTTATGCAGCAGCAGGCATTGAAGAGAGACATCAACTTGCATCTTCAATGCACTTCCTCATCATCTTACACACCCATACACACATCCACACACCATCAAACATCATCATACTCCAATGGGCACTCAAAGTCACACCAAACTCCAACAATCTCCAACTTGACTTGAGTTCACCAAGATCACACACTTCCTCCAAGACACTCCATCCAACACACCACTAACAATCAAACAAGTAACACACCACATAAATGCCTCCTTAGGGGCTTCACATCAAGCAAGCTTCTAAACCAATTAAGTCCACACATAAAGTGAACTTTTTGGTGGGCAACGACTTCGCCATCATGTCGGGCGGATTATCATCTGTGCTTATCTTTGCGAAGCCCACTCTCTTGTGCTCAACTTCATCTCGAATAAAGTTGTATTTAATGTCGATGTGCTTGGTTCTTCAATGAAAAGTGTTTTGATTTCTTGCCAAGTGAATGACACTTTCACTATCACAATGAACACGCACCATGCTCATCTCAGGGCACATCTCACCAACCAACCCTTTTAGCCACTTTGCCTCTTTAAATGATTCACCGATAGCAATATACTCCGCTTTGGTGGTGGACATGGCGACCACATCTTGGAGCGACGATTGCCAACTCACCGTCGTTCCACCCAATGTAAAAACATTTCTCAAGGTAGATTTTCTAGCATCTAAGTCACCCGCATAATAGGAATCACAATACCCAATCAACCCGCTTGAATTTCTCCCAAACTTGAGACAAACGTTTGAAGTTCGCTTCAAAACCTTAACAACCACTTCAGTGCTTCCCAATGTCGCTTACTCAGATTTGAAGTATATCGGCTCACCATGCTAATTGCTTGAGCAATATCGGACCTAGATCACACCATGGCATACATAATACTACCAACTGCGCAAGGCTAAGGAATGTCCTCCATTTGTTCTTCTTCTTTTGTTTGAGGACATAGCTTCTTGGATAGCTTGAAATGAGAAGCTAGAGGCGTGGACACACTTTTTGCATCGCCCATGGAGAATCTTCTATATACCTTCTCAATGTACCTCCTTTAACTAAGGTACAAGATGCCTTTTGCTCTATCCCTCAATATCTCCAATCCAAGTATCTTCTTGGCTTCACCAAGATCTTTCATGTCGAACTCACTTGAAAGTAACACCTTCAAGTTCTCCACCTCAAACAAATCTCTACATGCTACAAGCATGTCATCAACATAGAGGATCAAATATATCGTAGACCCACCATCAAGCTTACTATCATAAGAGCTCCTTGTAAAATCATGTGAAAGCATAAAGGAGTCAAATTTCTTATACCATTATCTAGGCGATTGTTTTAGCCCATACAATGATTTCTTCGAACGACACACATGACTTTCTTTACTTTTAACTTCAAAACCCTTCAGTTGCTTCATATAGATCTCTTCCTCCAACTCTCCATGTAAGAAAGCGGTTTTCACATCCAATTGATGCATCTCAAGATTCTTCATAGCTACAATAGCTAACAAAGTCCTAATGGAAGAATGCTTTACAACCGGTGAGAAAACCTCATGAAAATCTACTCCCTCAACTTGAGTGAACCTTTTTGCCACAACTCTTGCTTTGTATACCAGAGCGCTTGTGCTTGTCGATCCCTCTTTGCTTTTGAAAACCCATTTATACCCCACAACTTTCTTGTTTCTAGGTGCTTCAACGATAACCCAAGTCTTGTTCTTTGCAAGAGACTTCATATCTTGCTTCATAGCTACTAGCCACTTGCTTGAGTTACTTGAGACCATAGCCTCCTTGTAAGAATTAGGATCATTCACACTCCACCTCACTAGCAATAGTAAGGGCATAAGCCACATAATCATACTCCTCTATATACCTTCTTTGAGGTATAATTCTCCTCTTTTCTCTTTGAGTGGGCAAAGTGGTTTCTTTTTCATGTCGAGCATCATCATCAGTTCCATCAACATTGGGAGGCTCCACCTCCTCTTGGGTGTCATTGGATGTACCTGCAGTTTTAGTAAGAGTGTTCTCCACCGTAGGAGTAACCAATGCATTCTCATCAAAAACTACATCCCTAGAAGTAATGATCTTTCTAGACTTCACACACCACACCCTGTATCCTTTTACACCCACACCATAGCCCATGAAAATACATTTTCTAGCTCTAGGTTCAAGCTTTCCCTCATTCACATGAATATAAGCCGGACAACCAAATACTCTAAGATTAGAATAATCAACCGGCGAATTATACCATACCTCCTGTGGGGATTTGAAGTGCAATGCGGTGTGTGGAGAACGGTTCACTAAGTAGCATGCCGTAGAAACGGCTTCGGCCCAAAACCTCTTGCTCAACTTAGCTTGTGCGATCATACTCCTAGCCCTTTCCAACAACGTATTTTTCATCCTTTCGGCTACACCATTTTGTTGAGGCCTTCCAACACATGTTTTATGCCTCACTATACTCTTCTTGGTGCAATATTGAAGAAACTTCTTATCTACAAACTCAAGACCATTGTACGTTCTCAATGTCTTGATGCTCTTCCCGGTTTTCTTCTCAATCATAGTCTTCCAATTAACGAAGACATCAAATACGTCATCTTTGTGCTTGATGAAATAGCACCAAACCTTCCTTGAATAGTCATCAATAAGAGTTAAGCAAGTAGTTACACCCACCAAGTGAAGTCTTTCTAGAAGGCCCCCAAAGATCGGAATGTATATAATCAAGGATCCCCTTGGTGTTGTGGATTGACGGCTTGAAACTCACTCTCTTGAGCTTCCCATAAACACAATTGAAAATGTTTGCCAAAACCGTTACGATGTTAAGAACGATACAAACAACAATGAAAAAAACAATGTTTGACAATGTAAACTAAGCAAAAGAGACACAAGGATTTAAGGAGGTTCACCCAATGATGGCTACGTCCTCCGTGGTGTGTAGTTTCTGTTTATATTATATCAAGAATATATAAACAATACTTACAAATGAAGAATTACAATTGAGTAAGAGATAAAAACAAAAGGCTATGTGTTTGGCTTAGGGGTTGTGTTTGATGTGTTTGATGTGTTTGATGTGTGAGTATGAGAGCTCTATATATAGTACTAGGTACATGAAATGTCAATAGCTCACTTGAATACAGTATTAATATAGAGTAATGAATAATATGAAATAACTCCAAGAACTTGAAAGGTCGAAAAATCGCATCCCATGCACATCAGAGAAACCGCTCGACTGGAACAGAGAGCTCGCTCGGTCGAGCGAGCAGCAGACACATTCTGGATACATTCTGTCTGACCGCTCGACCAACCAATAAGGCTCGCTCGGTCGAGCGGGTAGGTCGAGCGACCATTCTGCTTCCTCTGTCGGAATTCTGATCGAGCTACCAAAAAAACAAGTCCTTTCTACTTCTTCATTAATCTTCATTAACACCAATAATTCCCATGAATACTCTTCAATAATTACACCCTTTTGGATTCCACAAACCAAGAGTCACACACATGAATACACACTTTAATTGTGCACTCAAGTCACACATGTGATACCATTCATAACAACAATGTTCCCAAAAGCCTAGGTTCCCAAGCTTCTTTCTTCCAAATAAGCCTTGCTTGCTCAACTCATGCATACCTCTCTCACCCATATGACCCAACCTCAAGTGCCAAAGTTTGGTCTCTTCATCGGACATGATACTAGTGGAGACATTCACAGAGCCGAAGATGGTTGAACCCTCTAGAGCATACAAACTCCCGTTCATCTTCTCCTTTATCACAGCTAGTAACCCTCTTATGACCTTCATCACTCCACTTTGACAAGCAATCCTACAACCATTCTTGTCCAAAGTACCCAGTGAAATCAAGTTCTTCTTTAACTCGGGAACATGCCTACATTGGACAAAGTTCTCACCATACCATCAAACATTTTCATTTGAATACTCCCAAACCGACAACCTTGCAAGTCGCATTGTTGCCCATAGTAACATTTCCTCCATCTACAATTTCATAGGTAGTGAAGAGGTCTTTGTTGGGTGTCATATGAAAAGAACACCCAGAATCAAGAATCCACTCATTTTCACCCTTGTACTCATGTGTTGCAACTAAGACGCCACCATCATCGCTATCATTCACATAGCTAGCTTCGGCATTACTAGAACCGACCTCTCCTCATTATTGGAATGCTTCTTTTTCCACTTTCAACAATCTTTCTGGATGTGACCCTTGAGCTTGCAATAGTTGCAAGTCTTGTTCTTGTTTGAAGCTCTAGACTTTGACCTACTTTTGCCTTTGCTACCACCACCATAAGTAGAACCCTTATCATTAGCTCGCAGCAAGTACCGCTTTCCCTTCGCATTTCTTTTTTTTCCTAATCTTTTTCCAGAAGGAGAAAGAATATATGCCCAATAATTTCTAAACAACCTATGTGGTACAACCGTTGATAAATCGAACATAGGTTACAGCCACAGGTTCCGAAAATTGAAATATGATTAGGGTATGTAGTCCGGTCTTCTATGGCGAAAATTGATCTTATTTTGCATGTAATAAGATTTATATAACGCGTTTACGTTTCTTGTTTTTGCTGGATTTTCTAGTTTTCTTATCATGGAGTAGTTAGTAATCATCCTTGAGATGTAAACCTAATTATACTCGTTGATTGCTTCGTGCATAGTTGTTTTACGAACACTGCATCCTATGAACGGGCATGATACCGCTACAAATGTACATTGACAGCTTGTGAATCAGTGCAGTTGCTGTGGCGATGGCCAAGGTTGCAAACGAGGTGAAGGCTTCAGATATCAAGGTTTTGTTCGTTAAACCTCTTGTATATTGGACTCGATTTTTCATCATTGCAACAGCATTTTCTCGTCCTCAACTTGATGCTATCAGGTGTGCACTTGACATTATGCTGCAATATTTTCACTTTTGTATTTCATTGATGAAAACTTTTCTTAGCTCCTCAGAGATTTAAATCTTTCGTGTTCTAGAATATGTAATGGGCGATAGTTGGTATTCCCTTCTTCTTCCAGGACTAAAATGGCAGATCTTGCAGAAGAAAAGTTCGGGAAGGTTCCAAATGGTGACTTAAAACCCAACTCTTGGACACTACTAGATTTCGGTAAGTGTAGACTTCTAAAGCATTTTTCCATAACCATCACGTCATGGGTTGTTTTTTGATTGTCTAGCCCGTCTTTTTTGGCTAGATTAGGTCGACTAGTATGCAGGGCATGTCCATCCCTGACCCTAGGCAAATTATGCATTTGCTTAGGGCCTAAAGCTAGAAAGGGGCTGAATACTCAACTCAGAAATGTTGTCACGTAAGACATAGAACATTTTTTTGTAAAATTTTAGCTTTATTTTACCCAATACCTTAACTCAACATGCATTTTTTTTATTAGGTTAGGCTTTTTATTGATTAAGAAGTATATAACACATGCACATTTATAATGATGATTATAAAATATAGGGCTCCGTCTCTGTTATTTTGCAAACACTCCTTAAAAACCAAAAGTAACCCTATGTCTTTTATTTTGCCTAGGGCCCATAAAATTTTAGAAACGGCACTGATGCAAGGTTGTGATTATTGAAAGAAATATGGCCTTGTTTTAATGAAAATATTATTATGTCATTGATTACTAGGACTTTTGAGATCATGCTATTCTCTGTTCTCCTTCAGCTAATTGTTCTTGTTGCATCACATTTTTTACTTTTAATGCATATGTATGGTACAAAAAAGGTATAGGGGGTAACCATTGTACAGTTATAGTGCCAATAACCGTAATGTAGCGAGTATTTCAGAACGGAGGAAGTATGTGGAGTAGTAATTCTTCTACATGTATTTAAAACAGGTGATGTTGTCGTGCACTTATTTCTTCCTCCGCAAAGAGAATTCTACAACTTGGAAGAATTCTACGGAAATGCAACGTCCATAGAGTTGCCATTTGAGGATGAAAAGCCGTTTAGTCGGTGAAAAGCTCTTGTATTAAGCAGTAGGCCGGCTCAGCCTTGCCTGACCTGTAAGATGATTGTTTTGCAACAGGCGCTAATCCTGTTGAGGCATGTACCGGGAAGCAGTATTTGCCAGACCTAGATTTAGTTTCGTTTTCAATCTGTGTCTTGACATTGTTTCACGGAGATAGCGGAATGAATTTGTTATGATCGGTGTTAGACAGATCGAGTGTTGTTGTAAGGTAAGGATCAAAATTGAGTGTTCATGGCATATGTAAGGTAAGGCTTTAGTAAATCATAGATATAGATCAATGGTTTTGCTTTAGTTATGTTTATTTAGGAAGAATTTGTGTAAACAAAAGTGTTTAGTAGAAAAGTTTGGTATACAAGCTTTGTTTGGTTGTTGGCATTTTGTGAGAATGACAAATATATTGGAATAATCATGTTATGCCGAAATCATTTTAGTATATTCATAGTCATCAACTTAGAATCTTACATAGGTGAGGGTCCACAAGGGAGGAAGATAATGAATAGACTAAACCTGTACCCCTCCGAAAGGGCAAAGAGGAATGCACGCACTCAAATAATTCTCCAAAAGGATGAGTCATATAAAGAGAAAGGTGAGTAGCATACATATCACCTGGGAAGGTACCTACAGTAAATAAACCACTTTAAAATTATAATAGAGTCGTTTTAGTCCCCAATTTGGTTTGTTGTTTGGGTTATTTTGAGGAGATTCATGAAGGTGTTTCGAATAAGGAATATTTGATTATAAAGTCACATCTTTTAATTATCTTTTCTTTAAAGTCAATATGAATGTTTGTGTTTGTTTCTCAACCGATTCTTCATTGATTCTTACTTAAACTAGAGTTGTTATGAGCAAACTTTAACGAAGATGGGTTGGATTCGTCTTTAAACAACGTTCATAGATCTAAAGTTCAAACATCGCCCGCTTTGATATAATTATTTTCAAAACAGAAATAAAAGCAAATTTTGTTCACATGATGAAATTTTAATTCTCAAGTCTTAAAACATATTCAACAATACATACACCAACAATGACAATGAGTACTCATTAAACTTGTTGACTACTTGACAACAAATTGAAATGTTGAACAAAGAAGACTTTACAGCTTGAGTAGCAGCTCTGGAATTTCCAAAATATGGCATTTTGCGCCTTTTTAAGTTCTTTACATTATTTCAAAAATGGTTTTTGTCCATTTTCCAACATATGAAATAGCTCTGAAATATTTTGGCCTACCCTCCTTTGAGAAGTTTCATCATCTTATTATCCGGTTTATCCCGCTCATAAAAGAAAATTTGAAAAAAATAAGACAAATAAACAACTTAATTCTAAAAATGAGCTTCGTAAAAACTTATTTCCCAAAATAAGCGTCCGTACAACCGAGTCTAGCCTCGGGATAATTCGCTGTTATCAATAGCGAAACAGAAACTCCAAAAAAAAAAAATATTAAAGGTTTATGTCGCTGTTAGTAACAGCGACTAAATGAATTGACCAGGCAACTCATTCAGTCGCTGTTACTAACAGCGACTTAAACCTTTAATTTTTTTATTTGGAGTTTTCATCATTTCCCATACTTCATTATACCCATTTTGCATCATTCTTCTTCTTTTCAATCAATTTTTAAAGGTAACATAAGGTATTATCGCCGAAAAGTCTGAGTACTTAGCATCTCATTTATAATAAACGTGTGATACTACTTTTAAAATATATACAAATATTGAGTATGTACAAATGTTCATTAATTACAAACAGTATTCAAATGCTAATCCTCTTCCTGTATTGCAATTCAACACTATGGTCGAGAGGGCCTGTAGCTGCTGGATCCATCTATGCTGCAATTCAACAATAATTAAGCATTATGTATTGCAAAAAATAATTAAAACATACTAATTTGTTTACTTAAGTTATTTATTTGGTTGATATAATCAAATACAAGTACTGTTTACCTTGACGTACAAGTTCTAGTGTTATGACCCTCACTACCACAACGACGGCAAGCGTTGCGTCTCCGCGATCCTTCGTCCATTTCGTTCGTTATCCTCCTGGACTTAGTTCTTCCTAATCCACGAATGTGATCAGGATCGTATAGCACCTCAACACCGGTGTATTGAGGCCATGACCTTTTATCAATCAACAGCAAGAATATGGATGCATATGTGTTAACATAGCTCTGGGTCGTGTAGCAGGAGTCCACAAAACGCTCGTAGGATAAGTGTCGTTTAATACATACGGCAAGAACATGAGAACAAGGTAAGTGATATATGGGTTTGTTACAAGTGCATTTCATCTCTCTCATATCTACACTTTGTATTTTACCACCCTTGGCGGATCCTCTATTACCACGTCCAGTCTTAACTTGGAAAAGGCCTCGTCTGTAGTCAAATGCGACGATCTCATGGTAGTTTGCCTTCATGGTAGTTTGCCTTCTCGGTGTTAGCAAGAGCCTCCTCGTCAACAACCAAATCATCCTCAGAAGGAGCTTCAACAAATTCATTACTCTCACTATTAACATCATCCCAAGGCTCATTTGTATCTTCTAAGTTAAAAGTATCATCATTTGAGACTTGAAATTGAAGTTGATTGGGTTCATTAGAAAGACAAGAGGAAGATGGCATAAAGGGAATTTGGATTTCTTGGGTAGGAAAGGGCGTATGAGAAGGAGTAGAAGAAGTTATATTCATGAATGCATTTATTTCCACAACGTTGATATCTTCATTCCCTAGGGGTACCTCTTCTACATATAACTCTAAAGAAGGAGTAGGGGTAGACCTTGAATACTCCCATATCGCATCTATAGCCTCCTCATCCTCAACCGGAAAAGCTAACAAATCTCCACTATTGTACTTAAAACTTAAATTAACAGTACTTCTTGTAGTGTCAATGCCAATCTTAGAGCATATAAAATGTTTAAATTCATTCAAATCCATGTATGAGTTGCATGCAAACAGTTTACGTCTTCCCCCAACATACTTAACATTGTTACTAGTTGATCGAATAGAACCATTCCAAAAGCATACAACGATCACACGAAATGAATCCATTTCTACAACAGCACATACAAACTCAACATCACCATCATGTACATAAATATATGACCACTATACAATTTAAATTCAACAACAAATTCTCGAACAAACAAAATTTAAAATAAAAACGTACCTCAATAAGCTGTAGATCAACAAAAATTAGTTAATTGCAAGCTTTTGAACCTACATTAATGTGAAAGTTGATTAAAATTCAGTAAAACCAAAATTGAAAAATAAACCTTAATTTTTCGAAAATATGAAAAAAAACCTTAATTTTTCGAAAATATGAAAAAAAAAAACACAAAAAAAAATACCTTAGGTCGATGTAGGAAGATTACAGAACTAATTAGTGGTACAAACTTGAAATTTGATGACTTTAGTTGAAGGATTGAATGTGATTTAAATGGAGGAATGAAGAAGAAGAAATTGTAAAAATTGAAGTAATGCGCGAACTGAAATGAGGAAGAAGGACTGGAAAAAATATAAACCCCAAAGTCGCTGTTAGTAACAGCGAGTCGCTGTTACTAACAGTGACTTTGGGATTTTAATTTTTTTTTCCTCATTCGCTGTTACTAACAGCGACTTATCCAAACCACTGGTTTGGATGTACGGACGCTTATTTTGGGAAATAAGTTTTCACGGAGCTTATTTTGAGAAATAAGTTGTTTATTTGTCTTATTTTTTTCAAATTTTCCATATAAAAACTATAATCAGAATCTGAAACGGAATGAAAGACTGCAAATCATACCCATAAAGAAGTATGTGGCGAAAGAGCTTGTTGGTTGGAGAAAGACCTCCTTTAGCAAGTCAAAACATAACAAATCATCGCAACTCCATAGTACAATCACACTGCAAAAGAAATATATGACCATATAGGAGGTACGTATGTGTATATATATAGAGGGAGGATAACTCTTAAAGGTCATGGCAATGGCTGTGTGATATGAGCTTCACCAAAAGAAGAAAAGTTCCAAAGAAATTTTGAAATCAATAAGTGAAAAAAAAAATTAACAAAATAATTTAAGTTTCAAACTTATTCCAAAAGTAAGCGTGAAATTCTCAAAGCTGAGGTTTGGGGCTGTTCGCAGTTACTAACTGCGAACAGGTCAAAAAAGACAAAATAGTTGTTCGCAGTTACTAACTGTGAATAGCTATTTTGACCTGTTTTTGTGGAGCACGTTGTTCGCAGTTACTAACTGCGAACAGGTCAAATAGCTGTTAGCAGTACTAACTGCGAACAACTATTTTGTCTTTTTTGACCTGTTCACAGTTAGTAACTGCGAACAGCCCCAAACCTCAGGTTTGAGAATTTCACGCTTACTTTTAGAATAAGTTTGAAACTTAAATTATTTTGTTAATTTTTTTTAAATTTTCACTTATTGATTTCAAATTTTCAGTATCAAAAGGGTAAAGTTTTTGATGACAATGAGTCTTTTTGCAAGCTGTTAGATTATATCATATTTGTAAAAATATAAAGTTATCCTTGCTATTAACTTTGCTCACTATTACTAATAGCGCGCCAACACTTGGAGATAAAAACAAGTTTTAAAAAAGTTACAAATAACGCTTTTCTTCAAAAAATATAGAAATAGGTTTATTTATTTCAAAAGTACGCATAATAATACCATGACGAATTCCATATTCTTCCTAACATAAAATTTCTCCTGAATGCTTCATATTAAAAGTCATTACAATCAAAATCCACATCAACTTTGAGTGCCAAATATGAATACTGCGCATATGCAAGCCAAGCAGTGTATGTATATGTGCAACTTACAAATTTCAATCCAAGTGCAACACTAGAGCTAAAGATAACCTCATCAAGTCTAGACGGGCAATACACAACTGCAAATAGTTTTATGTTTCGGCAGCAATAATCCGCGAGTCGAATTTAAAAGACTTGATAACACAGATTACATAGCAATTCTGCAGAGAAAAGGTCACCACCATCATCATATCATACTATGTAAAAGGTTGACATCTAACTCTCATACATCATCAGAAGCTTATGGTTTACGAGGGGATCCACTGCTGCTTCGGCTTCTGCTACTGCTCCTGCTCCTGCTCCTCCCTTTCAATGGCCTACAACAGGAACCATATTCCATCGGTGACAATTATGGCAATCAATACAGAGCATTGCATACAACTCCGAGAATGTCGGAATGTCCGAAAATGGAGTACGAAAAAACATAACAAAATTACCAACTCATAGTTTCATTCCATTTAAGAACAAAATCTTACCTTCTTGGACTCTTTGAAATCCTGCGTGGACCCTGAGAAATAGAACAAGACTATGAGATGAATGAAAATATTAAATGAGTTACAAGATAAAATACCACAAGATCATACCCTTCTTGGACTCGGAGATAGAGAACCCGAAGACGATCTACCTCTTCTAACGGGTGGTCTTCTGCAACACATAAAAAACAATCACAAGAGGGGCTAATAATTATGGTACAGTAAGATTGCATGAAACTAGTATGTCATGAAGTTTTCTTCTTCCTATAATACAAGAAAAAGAAATTAAATTAGAGTCAAACAGTACCACTAATTTCACTAGTTTTGATAAGGATTTCAATAGATTTTTTATTCATACAATTCTAATCTAAAAATACTTGTCCATTCTCAATGGAGCAAAAGATCTAGTTCTTTTGTTTTAGATTATTATGGACCATAAAATACAATAAGTTAATATGCACTTCTAATTTATAAAAAATCTTTGGTTTTCAACCAACCGACTTATTTTTGTGAGCTATGATCCTGGACCAAACCAGCATTGACTAAAGTTCGAGCCAGTTTTTAACCTGTTTATTATGGTTCAAAGATGGCCCGACTAGCCTGCATTTTGGCCGCCTTTAGACTAAAACTTAAATAGCAGCATTGATTCAGTATTTAGTTTCCAGTTAAGCAGAATAGCGGCCAAAAGCATTATGGTGTAATCAAACACAATCATCCATTGCTACTTATCATGCACTGAAAACTAACAGTCCATCAGCAGCACCACCAGAATTGATAAGTTTCCAGCAATCCAGGAACCCATGAAATTCAGAAATCACAACATGAGGTCCCAAATATTTGTACCCTAGGAGTTAACACTTTCTTAAGTTTTCCAGATGAGCTAAAAAAGTACAATTTATTCACTAATTGTCAATTGTGTCAAAAATTGTTATACAAACCTCATGTAAATCACTCAGATTACAAATTGCATTCAACTTGACTAATTACCTGCGAGGTGAGGCTGATCTTGAGCGTGATCGAGCAATCCTTCGAACGGGAGAGCGACTACGTCTACGGCCTACAGGAGACCTTCTAGGAGGGCTCCGCGCTCGTCTAGGAGGTGGGGAACTGCCAAAATATTGAATCATGTAGTGTTAAAATTTGAAAATAATTTAGTATTTTTAAAAATGATTTATAATCACCATTGACCTCAATACATAAAAGTACAAACAGCTTATCAAATTTACAAGAAAAAATCATGTATGGTGTCAAAATTTAGCAGCCTCAATTAAGTAGAGTTTCAGCAGCGAAAAGAAAAATCACAACACATTGTTATCAAAATTCTTTACAAATCTAAAGTTCCTGAGATCTATAAACAATATAACCATCCAAACATGGCAGATTCTTAAGGGATGCATATTAAAAAATACAATACCATGGTAGAGTAATCACTTATAGTTTTAAAGTGATCACTTAATAGTATTAGAGTCATCACTTATAACCTTAAAGCAATCACTTATCATCTTAAAGTGATCAATTAGAAAAATAAGCTACCTATGTGGATTAGCATTAGATAGGGAAGGAGCAAGAAAATCTGAAAATTGCATACACGTTAACTTTCAAAAAGGAAATCTCAAAGTATTCAACGCACTTAAAACATAGAAACTACAAAATTCTCAGTTCTTGTAACACAACAGATTGACCATACGAGATCAAGACTTGATGAACCTGAATCCTAAAAGTTCATTGCTTTTCTAATCTAGTCTACAATCCCATAACCAGAAAATCACAATATATAAGTCCAGAAATCAAAAATGATTGTAATGTCAATTGTAAATATCTGGGCTTTATTCTACAATTCCTAAACTAAAGCCATTAAGCACCCAGTATCTACAAGCATTTTTCTGGAAACAATCCAAAGTCCAAGATTTCACACCAAATAGATGCAACTTACCATCTACTACGAAATATATGAAATAATACCATTCAAAGAGTTGGCATCCTATAATCCTATGCAACACAGTACCAACCAAAATACAATATATTCAAATAATGAATCCAATTAGGAGTGTTACAGTGCTGAGATTTGTACCAACTGAGTACTTATAAGGGCATAGTATATGTTGAAAAGTGTGTTCAAGATCACATACCGTCGTCGTTGGGGTAAGGGAGATCGTCTACGAACCGGACTTCCTCGCATCCTCCGAGGGGATCCCCTGTTAAGAAAGAAACATTCAGTGGTTGGAAGCATTCAAGAGAATATAACCAATGGAAACACAATAGCAAGTAGCTAACCTCACAGGTGATCTTGGCCGCCTAAATGGAGATGGAGATCGGCCTCTCGGAGACAAAGGTCGCCTTCGTTTTGGTGATTCTCCTCGGCGGAAAGGAGATTCTCTACGGATAGGAGATTCTCCACGTCTACGAGGTAGAGGATCCATTCTTCTAGGTGACACACCTCTACGAGGAACAGGGGATCTCCTTGGACGTGGAGAAGCTAAGAGCATTTAAAATTTAATATGAGTATTTATCTAATGAACAAATGCCACAAGTGATTAAAATATTTTTATTAGATTTCACCTTCTCTTGCTCGTTTTGGTACATCCTTCCCAATATCCACTCCATCACCTTTAGGAACATCTTTTTTGGCGGGTGCAGCAGCTTTGGCAGGTGATACCTTATCACTCGGTGGTAAGGTTAATTGAGCCACAACAATAGTCCCATCAATTTGAGCCTATTTAAATAGAAAAATACATAATTAAGCATGTTTTGATATTTGAAGTCAAATATGCATTTAAGTTTGAGGTAGACATACTCCATCCATGTACAATTGGGCCTTTTCAGCATCAGCTCTTGTCTTGAACTCCACATATGCATATCCTTTAGGAAGATTGACCTATGTATATGAACATGTAAAAGTTAGATCTAATCATGAGTGCTTGTGATTATAACAGATGACAAAAAACTAACAAACTTACCATCCGATCCATAGCCAGCTCTACATTCACAACTTCACCATAGTTGCCTACCATTGATATAAAAAATGGGAATACATATATAAGTGGAACATATGAATAAACCAACCTTAGTTATAAAGAGCTTAGAAGCAAAGAGCATAGGAGGGACAGGGCTTTTATAGGAAAGGTGCACTTTTTGGTGGAAGACCTAAGCAATTCTATAAGAAATGATATTCATATAATAAATAACAGATTATAAATCTACAAAAAAAATCCCGAACAATTCTTTATCATTGCACTAAGCAACTAATAATGTGTAAAATGATACAAAGCTAGTCCTAGAAGCTAACCCAAAATAAATTTGCTTAAAGTTAGTTGGAAACAATATAAAAACAAATTGACACCACAATGCAAGATGCAACACATTTGATTCAAAAATATAAGGCAAAGACAACAATAACAATAGTAACAAAACCAATGTCAGAGCCTTAACCCTAAAAGATTGGGAACAGCTAAAAGAACCAATATATCATTTCCAAGGGTTGTGCACATAGATTCTTCGTCTCTATTCATGCTGATTTTCTATCATCTCAATTTACAACCTAAGATTTATCATTCTTGTCCTTCAAATCATCTTCGGTCTTTCTTGCTCTTTTTTTAAGCAAGGTGCACCCTTTTGATCAAAAGCTTATAAAGAATTCTAAAACATATGTGATACTTAAAAATAAAATAACATAATATTCATATTATATTTGCATCGAAGATCTTAAAACGTTTGTTACCATTGGGCCATTCTACTAATATAGTGCAAAATAGGACAAGAGGGTACCTTTTTATAAATTCATAAAAGGGTACCAAAATCTACATTGTTGAGCAACCGGTCTAATAGTTCAAAAGGAAGAAGCAAAAATTTTAAAAAAACCATAAGAGATTAAGTGAAAAGTCTAGAAGACTGAATATGGAAAAATGAGCTCCAAGATAGCCTAGAAAGGAAAAACAGGAAGAAGAGAGAAAGAAAGCAGAATCACTTTGAGAAAGAAAAAAACATAACTTAACCGGCAAAGACCACCTAAAATAAGGACATGAATATACAGGAAACGTCTGGATCCTGTGCGCTCGAAACCTAGGCTAGCTTTTTAAAACTTAGGACGCAACTAGGTTTCACAAATATAGCAGACACATTCATCTAATTGCCTCTATTATCTAAGAGTGTAACAAGAAACAAGCAACCTGAAACTAGCACCATTACAAAAAGTAGCCAACAAAAACTTCCCATCTATCAAAACAACTAAACGTCAATATCATGTTTTAGCACCTTTAATATTGCTCTTTCCATTTGGTCAACCAATGTATTTGTTTATATCTAACAGGTGAATATAACATATGATCAAGTCAAGGAGGGAATGGTTGTCAACTATGGAGTATGGAGCAATGATAGAACTATACAACCTCAACCAAGAGATGTCACACTTAGAACAAACAACTTGTATTACTTAAATTTTTCACCTGAAAAATTGCAACTAATCTTAAGATTAGAAATGTATTGGGGTCAACAATAAGCAGAGTCCTAAAAATCAACAGAGCACACATCCATATTAAGGTGAGATATGAACTACAAATGCTTGCAATCATTTCATATTTTTATGTAGCACATAGTTGCTACAGTAAGTTTATTTTTCAAATGCAAAACCAGAAAACGTGGAAAGTGATTCCTTCTTAAGCTAAGATAAAATAAAACACTATACTTCACAATCAGTAGTTTAGAAGAATAATGCATCAATGAATGACACATCCATCTGATTGCAAATATGACTAAATAAAAATGCATCGAACGAAACAGAAAATTTTTAAAGTGATTAGTTTTTGCAGTGATTACACATGTGCTTCACAATTTCTTTCAAGATTTCATATGCACTTGTGAACTGAAGACCATAGGCAAGCATTTCAGTAATAATGCACTAATACATATTTCACAACATGCCATCCAAATATCATTAGATGAACATCCAACTATGCAAAAGTAATAAATAGAGATGGAGTTGGTTTTCTGAAGTCAAAAGCATTTTCATGGACATCGGCAATAGAGAATCGAGAAAAAGGCACATACTAAAAATTTCTCTAAGATGACCCTCATTCACATTCCTTGTGAGCTTGTTGATGTAGAGGACCTTGGACTCAGCAATAGTTAAAGCTTTTCTGAAATGAGCAGCCACAATAAGCGACAATAACATCAGTAAAACACATATGCTATGACGCCATGGCATGGAGTACATTAAACCTAAGAAAATTAACACAACTTGGTTTGAAAAAACTTAAGCCTCCTCGGTAAACATGACTTCATCCGCATCAAATGATAATACCAGAATAAGTGCAACACCAGCAATTCACATAAACCAAAATAATATTTTAATACCAGAAAGAACTGGTTAAAATTAAAGCATTTAGCTCTTAACATCAGATTAAACTTAGGTCATGACAATGTGTTATTCTTAAGTCGAAACCCAAAAGGGAAAAGATAGAAATAAAATAAAGGCAAAAGAAGAAAAGCAGCATTTTATTACCATCTTTTACTTTTGGAAGTAACATGTCTAAGTACAAAGATGAAGTGAACTAGCATGAGATAATACAACAGTCTATTAACCACTAAAAAAGCTATAGATTCATCATAACAAAATAGCACCAATAAATTTCCACTGAATAAATATAGAACTATTCCAAAAGTCTAGGACAATCTTGCAAAAAAAAATCTCAGCAACAGAAGATAAAAAAGAATTAAGGAGCAACCCATAAAACTCGAAACCTTCAGTTTGTTGACTGTGAGTTCCTACAATGCAGCTATAAATTGTCTTTTGCGTTTAGTGATTGTAAACCTTTTGAGAAATCGTTTCGAAAGCATTAAGGCCTTTTGCTCATGAGTGCATTGCGTCCAACATACTTGAATAGACTTTAAACACCATAAAACTTGTAGAACCAGATTTGTAGAAGAGCAGATGGCACAAGCTAATATCAAGGTCACAAAAGGCTCAAAAGCCATAAAAACACAGCGATGCAAAAAAGATTCAATATAATGGTTAGTCATTGAGAGTTTAAAAAATTTATGTCATAGCATCTCCGAAGGGAAACAAAAGACACCCTAGGATTTAAGTAAAAACATCAATTTCACAAACATGCCTTCATCACACAAATACAATAACAGCTTACCTAGGCGGAGAAGCCTTTTTAGCCTGTGTTGGTGGAGAACGGCCTCGCTTTGATGGCTCAGCAGGACTGCAGAAGTAATCAATATAATTTATCTATCTGTAAATAGTATAGGAAGCTTTTATTTTGGGCAACAGGGTTTTCTGAGACAAGATTCAATTCTATAACAGGAGTAGTGGAGTACATAGTTGGTTTCTAGGGGGGGGGGGGGGGGGGGGGGGTTGTGCAAAAAACCTTGATTACTTCCCTCCAACCTTCAGGCTTCTAGTAATAGAAAATGTAACTAAACATGAATCTCTCGTGGATTAAAACAGATAAAAGGCTCAACAAGGCAAAACACAACAATGAAATAATCTCATGTTTCTGTACATGAACATTTTGATGATGTACTATTCACATTGCAAATAAGAAACGAAAAGGCAGAGCAAAGATGTATAAAGAAGAAACAGAACCAATTATCCAACGAGTGACCCATATCTAATATATTAACATGTTTCCTTATTGCCCGGCAAATATTCTTCCCGATTGTTATAACCCATAAATGGGGCAAACTTACATGTTTGTAAATTTTTAAAACCCTTATTATCCATTTCCAAATGAATTCAGATTATGACAACTCATAAGAGAAAGAAATAACTAATTAATCAATTTCACAACAAAAAGGAGAAAAAAAGAGCAAGAATTGAACCCTCAAAAAAGCGAAAACAAAATTGCACGTTCTTTATAAATTCCGTAGAGCCCTAACTTTAATTAAAAATCTATTTCCCCAAAACCCACACAATGAAACTTTCACCGTAATGAAACTCACTAGAGAAACAAACTGTTCATTACTAATCAATTTCACAACAAAACACAAAAAAAAAATAGCTAGAAATGAACCCCCAAAAAACGAAAGACACATTCATTCCCAAAAACCCGCACAATGAAACTTTCACCGTCATTAAACTCACTAGAGAAACAAACTGTTCATTACTAATCAATTTCACAACAAAACAAGAAAACATAGCTAGAAAAGAACCCCCAAAAAACGAAAAGAATACGGGCACAATTCATAAATTTTTTAGAACCCTAACATATTAGATTAAAAACTCATTTCCCCAAAAACCAGCATTATGAAAATTTGACCGTCATGAAAATTTAACATATTAGATTAAAAACAAAATTGCCCAGTACACAACTTCACTACAAAACGAGAAAAAAAGAGCTGGAATTGAAATCCTTTAGAACCCTAATTTATTAGATTAAAACCCCATTTACACAAAATCCTACAATATGTCATATAACTCATTAGAGAAAAAATTTCTGAATAATCAAATTCACTAAAAAGTAAATAAAAGAGCTAGAATCAAACCCTAACAAAATGAAACGAAAATGAGAAGCAAACCTTTTACGCTGAGGAGGGCTGGCGCTGCGAGAGCTAACACTGCGAGAACGAGACGAAGAAGACGAAAAGGAGCGAGAACGAGAACCAGAGCGAGAACGAGAAGAAGCACTGCGAGAATCGGAACCAGAGTAAGATCGTGAACGAGACCTTGAGGATGAAGAACCAGATGGAGATCCCCCTTTAGCACGGCTTGGCTTCGCCATGGCTACTATGATAAGCTTTGTCTTTCTCTTTACCGGAGAATTGCAAGATAGGCGAAACCCTCGACTTCTGGACTAATAAACCCTATCGAAGAAGGATCATAGTCATACTCATCCTTTTTGAATTTTTTTACCCAAACTAGGTGTATTTTTTTACTTTTTATTAATGAGTATAAGTTGCCGTTTTTCTTCTCTTCTCAGACCCTGTTTATAGGTCCCTATAAGCGGGATACACCGGATATTATTATTATTATTATTATTATTATTATTATGGGATATTATCAATGGTACCCCTGTATTATAGCAAAATATCAATGGTACCCCTGTATTATAGCAAATATCAATGGTATCCACGTTAATTCCAATGGTACCCCCCCAACTATATGCTAATTACAACCGTGACACTATTTTATTTTTTTCCGTTAAATGCCCGTTAAATCTCGAATTTGACCTAACCATGGTTAGTTTCTTCTTCTTCCCTTTTCCCACTCCTCTTCCTGTTCTCCTTCCATGGCTGCTTCATCTCAAACCCAATAATGAGAATGGCAAGATTACTCAATTTACCAATCCAAAATGGTATAACTCCACTCAATTTGAAGAATGTTATCTCAAATTGCTATAGCTACCGTGAAATCATAATGTCACACGAATTTGGAAATAATAGTGTTATTCAAAAACTAGAAAATAACTGAGCTTAAAAATGATGGCTACTAGGAAATGACCTCTGTAGCAAGCATCAAACATTAAGCAATCTTGCACCAAGTTACACCAACTTAAGAGTTCACAAATAAAAAAGAAGTATGTTTCAACAAATTACATTTTCAATTTTTAAATCCATATTTTACATGTTAGAAATTCCTTGTAACTTATTCCCCTTTAAAGCTAAGTGGGTTAACTTCTCACAACCTTGAGAGAACACCCATGGAAGAACTTGTTGCCCAGATAAATGATTTAAAGAAACATCCAAAGTTTTGAGAGAAAGCCCAAAATGAGCCCCTTTCAAATCTTTAGAAGAATCCAATAAATTGAAGGAAAGATTCAAACTTGATAATGAAGAAAAAGAAGAAAACTTTGACAAATCAAGAAAAGACCCAGAAATGAAATTTTGAGAGAGGTCAAGTTTATGTGGGTAAAGTTTCATTAAGTTAAATTTACAGTTTTACAAGTGGGTTTCAGTGGGTTAGGGTTTCAAAGTCAACCATTAATGAGAAAGCTCAAAGCTTGATTAATGAATGAAAAAACAAAGGAAGATAGAAAAAGAAGAAAGTGGTAAAAGATTGGAGTAAGGAAGAAGAGAAGAGTATATTTTAAGAGGGGGAATTAAGAAGGAAGACTTAGGGAGGAGTGGAAGAAACAATTGGTACTTTTTGCATATTCGGGTTGATCATTATCGGGCTTGAGATGAAGCAGCCATGGAAGGAGAGCAGGAAAAGGAGTGGGAAAAGGGAAGAAGAAGAAACTAACCATGGTTTGGTCAAATTCGAGATTTAATGGATATTTAACTGAAAAAAGTAAAATAGTGTCACGGTTGTAATTAGCATATAGTTGGGGGGTAGCATTGGAATTAACGTGGGTACCATTGATATTTTGCTATAATACAGGGATACCATTGATAATATCCCTTATTATTATTATTATTATTATTATTATTATTATTATTATTATTATTTAATATATTTATTATTTTTTGACAAAGCAAATTTTATAAAATGTCAGAAAAAAGTCAAATCTTACATCTTAGAGTCTATAGACTATAGCTAAAATTGAGTCCCTCGTCATGCGCTAGAAGGGGGACGTATTAGGTATTTCGGGTCGGTTTCAAAATCGAATCTTGTGTTCACATTGATTTTTACATTATTTTAAATTCATTTTAAATTCGGGTTAAGTCGAGTTCGTTTATAAGGTCGAATCATCGAGTTTGTTTTGAACACCTCTAGAGGGACGAGTGGACGACACCTCAAAAAGGTATAGCTTAACATGAGCCAATACAACTAGTGGTGCAGTACAAAAAATAAACTTAAAACAACGACAAGTCTTGTGAGTGACCGTCTCATGACCGATAGCCCAATCAACCTAATTATAGTTTTTTCCAATATGTGATTAGTAATTGATCTATTTAAGGATATAATTGTAACAACCCGACTTACCGTTGACTGAGTAAACAGGGTCATCATGGGGTTTATTTCCCAAGAAAACTGAAATCACACTTCCAAAACTTGAGTAAAGGAGTCACAAGCTCTTTAACGTGACTAACTCAGTTAAATCTCAAGACAAACATCTAACTAAAACACAAGATAATCATACAATTCTCTACAAGTCGAGTATAACCAACACAACCAAATCTAATATACATTTATCCAAAATTTTAATACAAATCTACAAATTCCTACGTGTTCAGCTCATTATACATCTTTGGAATGCTATTCAACACCGCTAACCCATCGTTCCCGACCGGTTCCGATCTGTTAATCAAACTAAAAGATGAAAACAACAAAAGGTCAGATTAAACTGAATGAGAAGTAACAATCCAAAACGACAAAACACAGTAAATCAAATCATAGGTTTAAAAGCAACATCAATTTCCTAGATCTATGTGCGCACATGGAGTCTAGTTGAGAGGAACACCCATAGCTCTAAGACTATGTCACTCTCAAGTGAAGCTAGTCAATATCTAAATGACAATTCGCTTCAAAAACAGAAAGTAGGGAACAATGTTCCTCAACTCCGTCAATGACCAGCTCGCAAGCCCGATCCATTGACCATATCATAATATCAACATAAGCAGTCACAACAATATTTGTCTCAATCAATTTTCAATTTCAAAAGAACTTTGATAAAACTATTTTACACGAAAAGTAGTCTGGCCAGACCCTTTAAGGGACTGCTACTACTCACCAACAAGACGCTTCAAAGAGTCATGATCGATTTGCAGCTATTGTAGAAATGCTAATAGATGATCGAATGCAACAAGAGGGGGGGTGAATTGTTGTGTATTTAGGTTTAAGATTTTTGCCTCTAATTTTTGCGGAATTGTATCAAGTAAAGAACAAAACTTAAACTCAAATACGAAAAGAAAAATAATAAAAGGAGACAAAGATTTTACGTGGAAACCTTCTTGGCCTAATAAGAAGGAAAAACCACGACCCCCCGGGATTTCAAAATTCTCACTATATTTTAGGCAATCAATTACAATTACATAAAACAAATATGCTTCACTTGAAGCTTCTCTACTCTAGGCCTATTTCTCTTCTCTTCTTTTCTCCTTCTCTTTCTCTTCTCACGCTTCTCTTGAAGCTTCTCTATTCCCCTAGACTTCCCTTAAGTCTAGTTACAACAAAAACACTCAATTACCCTTACAAGGCCAATTCTTAAGAAGATTAAAATTAAGTAGTTGCTCAAGAAAAATATAATGAATTAATTGGCAAATTCATGAACAAAATATTTTTCTTATTTTGATCTCACCTTAAGGACACTCTTAGATGGATATCGGTTTAGCGTAGCTTCCCTCGTTTATAAAGGGAACAGCCATCAGTGCACTCAACCTACGATTTCCATGTAGTGCACTCACCCCATGACTTCCATTTACTTACTTGCTCCCAAAAAAAATTGGGAAGTTATTGAAAGTAGAGGTGGAAAATGACTGCGGTTCTCTCGTACGGTTAATAGTACATGAGTTACTAGGAAGATCCTAAATTATAGGAGACTTGTTCAAAGTAGAGAATAAATCTCTTGGGTGTCCGAATTTATAGGAGACTAATTCAGTGAGGAATAAGTCTTCTCAAAAACTTTTTGCCAATTAATAAATTAATTTAATTAAGCAACTAATTAAACTTTTAACCTTTTACATTAACTAAAAACAGAAAACGTAATTTTCGTAACTTCCAGTCAATGTCTTCTTCAGACTTGTATAGTGGGGAACAGCGTACTGTCTCCATCTACAATTTTCGTCAGGACTTTATCTTTAGGAACAGTAAACTGACTTCTAAAGCAATTGTCCAACTTCTTGGATATTTAAGACACATACAGCTTCCACGAACAAAGTCATAGACTTCATCAATGATTAACACAATCGGATATATACCTACAAAACAATCTCTAAAGTGTGTTTGTTTATTTAGAAGTGAATTCATCATCAAAACCTAAGAGGCCAACAGCTATCAACTAGAAAGGTTCCTCGATGACGTCGTCTCCTAAAGCATAACAAACATAACATCACAATAAAACGTTCAATACTACAAACTAGATTCATATAGCTCATTGTATCTCCTCCTAAGACCGCATCTTAGTTCCATCTTCTATTCTAATATTTCTAATTTCAAAGATTGCGCATGTTATAACTCTAACCCCCAAAAATCATAAGAAAAATATATAACCTTAATTAAAACTAGCTTATATTCTTTTAAAAGATCGTACGTCTCCACAATTCCCTTTGTATTCCAATTCAAACACTTCCATGTTCATCTAAACTCAAAACCAAGAAACTAAACAAGATTAACAAATTATCCAAAAGAAAGATTCAACTAGTTTATCCATTCAACAAATAATTTCCACAAAAATCCTAAATACTCTCAAGAACAACCAATCATATAATCAAGAGTTATATCCAACACTTACATTTACCAAACTATTCGATTAATAACAACAACAAGATTTATCCACCATTAGTAATTTCACAAGAATCTCCTAATATTCAAGAACATCAAATTTCCATAATCTTTCTACATTTAACATCCTATCGATATTCTAATTTTTGTAAATTACATACTAATTAATAATTCCAACAAATTGTTTCAATATTCTACAATCTACAATCTATACATCATAAAACCCAAATTACATTTGATTTTAGAATTCTTCCCCAAAATTCCTCAATCACAATCTCTTATAATCACATATCAATCATCAGTAGATTCATTTAATTTAAAGTAAACAAACACATATAATTATACTTGAGGTTTCCATTATTTTCATGGTGACAAGATTCTTGAATGTATTAACACAATAATAAGGTTCAAGGAAAGAACAATAGAAAATTGATTCAATAGAGTATCATAAAATGGCAAGGAAAAGGCACAATTTCAAGAGAAGAAGAGGTGTTATACCCGATCGATTTTGTGAAGGAGATATAGGTTGATTGGCTATGTTTTTCCCTAGAAAAAGTACACCAAAAATTGACCAGAAATGGGCCTGCTGCCACGGCTATTGTCGCCTGTTTTGAGAAGAAGTAACCACCGGGAAATAGTGATGGTTCTTGGCCACATGATCTCAGGGACCAAGAGAGGAAAAAATCGACTTCTTGCTTGCAGAATTTTAGTAAAAGTCTGCCATTTTCAGAGGGAAATGGCAAGAGAAGGAGGAAAGTGTTCTTGGAGTTCTGTTTTGTTCAATTGTGAAGCATGGTTTTGCTGATTCATTGGGTTTATTCGAAATGAGAGAAAGAAGAAGGATTTTGGATATTTAAATGAAATCAAAAAAAAAAAGAAAGAAATTAAATTCAGACTATATATTTATGTTATGTATATTTAAGGTCATACACGTATTAATAATTCTCTTAAATTCACTCGTCTTAAATTATTAATTTCTCAAATGTTACAATCTACCCAACTTGAAATGAACTTCGTCCTCGAAGTTAAACCAAGTCTCAAGTACATACTCAAATATCCAGCTATCATATATATCATAGGGCTATGTTACCCAATTACTCATACTTTATGCATTGTAAGAATCTATATTACTCGTACTAACCATGTGAACTAACCAAAATTTTAAGGCTGACTGCTTTACGTTTTTACGAGAGCAAGGATTGATGAGGACTCCTTAGGGTTCAGCGCAGAGACCGACCGGTAGTCATGCTAGCGTGGCTCAGGATAGACGGCAGGGTCGACCGCAAGCATCTCTTGGGCACAGTTCACTGAGTCAGGGGTCTGCTATGGGAGGCTCTTCCGGATCATCTGTTAGTGCACCAGTCAGTGGTACCAAGGTTACAGGGAAGCTTATGTGAAATAGACTACATTTAATAAAGCTTAATTATAAGTGATTAAGCTGATTGGGGTTATTAAGTAAGTTAATTCGAGTAATAATATTATTATTTTGATAATATTGACTCAAGTATTTGATTTGTTAACATTTTCAAGAAAGAGGTATATTTTATTTAATGTATAAAATTCGTATAAATAATACTTCGATAAAAGTGTATTTTGATTATATTTTATTAATTGATTACTATTTTATCTTTATAAAAATAAATTTAAATAAAGTATTGAAAAATATATTATACGACGAAAAATATAGGTGTATTACCCATCTCATATTTTCGTGAGTATGAGTATGAAGTTGAGTCACCGTAATTTCGCCACATAATTTATGACTCATTACGTTAACTCCTTAATTGTAAACCCTTATACTCATCCATTACCCTTACTTCCTCATTTTCAAACAACACCAAATCAGTACACCTTACTCTCCTTCTCCCTCACGTTTTGTGTGCCTCCTCAAACCAAACCAACTGCTCCACCCTCTCCCCTCCACCAACGGACACGCCTCCTTCCTCTCCTACAGCAGCCATGAGTCTTCCAAGCACAGCAGCCACGTTGTGGTTTTTCTGCGGCGGCAGTAGGCGCCCAGCACCACCACCGGCTCCTTTGGGCTGACCTGTGTCACCCCACCACCATACACTCTTTTCTCTTCCTTCAATGGTGATTGAGGTAATCCACAAACTATTCTATTTAAGTATTAACTGAATGTTTTAAGGTAGTTTGGTATTTGTGGATTCAATTTGGGTCTTTGATTTAAATTTAGGTATCAACTTGAATTTAATTAGAGTATATGAGTTTAATTAGTATTGGGTTCTTGCTAGTGTTGATTAGTATCAGTTATTTGGGTTATTTGAGTTCTAGTATCAAATTGAGTATTTGGATTATGAAATTTCAGTTTATAATCTAAACATTCAGTTTTGGCTATTTTGGGGATGGTTCTGACTATTTTTGGGTTCTTATGTCTTCTTGAGATTTGTAGAGCTTTGAGTCGCGGTCGTGTGGGCACTTGAATCGCCTCGAGATGAATTCGTATAAGGAAGTTATGTCCAAAATACTAGTAGACTGTCATAAAAATCGACAATGAGGTTCCGTTTTGTTATGTGCGAATTTGTGTTGCTGTTTTTGAAATAGTTAAAGTCATTTTGGGGTTTTTCTGTCTTCATGATATTTGTAGAGCTTCGAGTCGCGATCACGTAGGCACTTGAATCGCCCCAAGATGAGTTCGTATGAGAGAGTTATGTTCAAAACAGTGACGTACCAGCAGGCTGTCATGAAAATCAATACTGACCCTTCTGTTTTGGCCATTTTGGGATAGTTTTAATTCTTTTTGGATTCTGGTATCTTCATGATGTTTGTATAGCTTTGAGTCGCGATCACGTAGGCACTTGAATCGCCCCAAGATGAGTTCGTATGAGAGAGTTATGTTCAAAACAGCGACATACCAGCAGGCTGTCAGGAAAATCAATACTGAACCTTCTGTTTTGGCTATTTTGGTATAGTTTTGATTGTTTTTGGATTCTGGTGTCTTCGTGAGATTTGTAAAGCTTCGAGTCATGGTCGTGTGGGCACTTGAATCGCCCCAAAATGAGTTCGTATGAGAGAATTATGACCAAATTACTAACAAGTGTCCTGTTATGATACTCAAATGGAATTTATTATGTGGGATTAGGAAGTATAAAATAAATTGGAGGTTTAAGGTTATTTATTGAGTAATTGAGATTAACTTAGGTTTATTGTTTTCCCTTTATGGATTGGTATTGTTGGGTTGTGGATCTTAATTGAATAATATGAGTGTTTGGTCCAAGTATAAATTTGGGAACATATGAAATGATTGGTATTTTAATTATTGATTGTTATTCATGGCGTAGAAAGGTAATCTAAAAGCAAACTACTATCTTATCTTTTAAATTTAATTCAAGTATTTCAAAGTTCAAGTTATGTTTTACAAGGTGTGGTATTACTACTATTGATATTTGAGCAAAATCGTTTGGTGTTTGAAACTGTGGATTTTGACCTTGTTTGACCTTGCTCCTAGTCCTTGATTAAATGATGTTTTGAATGTTCATATGTTTTTATATATGAGCTTTTAAATATTGTATTTATTTAAAGAGATTACAAAAGCATGTTTTGTATGTTACTATCTTATAAAATACGAGTCTTGAAATATTGTATTATGAAAATGAGGTATGATTATTGATTTCAAAGAAAATCAATTGAATTATTGTTTAGATTTATATTGAAATGTTCGACATTGAAAAATGTCCGTTTTTGGGAATTGGCAACGGATACTTATATCCGGATTATTGTGAAATCCTATAGCTTGATAATAGGTAATGGTTATTCGGATCGGTCTCGAGCCCCCGATCCCGTTTCGTTCTTGCAAGAACCGTATTTTCGGTGATGACGATCACCCGTGTTCTCAGGATTTAGATCAAGCCTACTTCCTGACGGTCCATATATTCCCACGTTTTAAGTGTTGTTAAATTATTGATTTAATAAGAGTTTTGAATAAATACGTTTGGTACATAAAGTTTTGTTTGTTTTGCAAATGATATCATATTTGTCATTTGCCGTATTGTTTCGCTATTGACTTGTAAAGTAATAGCCGCATTTTGATTTACGCTATTAACTTGTAAAGTTATAGCCGTGTTTTGATTCGTTATGAACTAAAGGTTCATAGCCGTATTTATGTCGATACCAAACGGTCTTTTAAAAGAGTTTTGATTTACGCTATTAACTTGTAAAGTTATAGTCGTGTTTTGATTCGTTATGAAACAAAGGTTCATAGCCGTATTTATGTCGATACCAAACGGTCTTTTAAAAGAATTTTGATTTGGATAAAATAATGTTTATAAATGTTTGTAGTAGTTTGTTGTATTACTCAACAATGCAATTGTTGATAGTTTTATTTTATAGGGTCTATCTCTTACAGGGGGTAGATCCACTTTCAGGTTGCCATCTTTAGTGCAGATGGATGTGCTGCTCATTTATGTGTCATGTGTTGCGATAGCGAGGACATCGTTTTCGGAAGGTTAACTTATAATGACATTTTGACAAATCATGTCTTTTTAAATAAAAAATAGATATTTTATAATGTATTAATTTAGTTTATAATTGGGTTGTAAGTAATTGTATTACAGTTTTGTAAAGTTTTTAAATACTTTGATATTGGTTGCTGTGGCTATCGAGCCACAGGTCGGATTCAGCCCAGACTTCTATAAGTCTTCCGCTGTGCTTTGTAGACAATATTATTATTATATTGTTTACGCTGGTTTGAGCTGTTTCATTATGGCTCTCAAGAGAGATGAAGCCGAGGTTACACCAGGAGTTGTGACGGGTACGTTCTTGGTCAACAACAAACCGGCATATGTTTTATTTGATTCTGGAGCATTTCATTCATTGATTGCATCTTCATGTATATCAAAGTTGTCTTTGTCTAGTTCACTTGAGATAAGTAGTGAGTTTGCCCAACCATCGGGCGAGAGAATCTTATGTCAGCGAGTGTATAGGGATATACCATTAGACTTTATGGGAATAGATTTACGCGTAGATTTAATAGAGTTTCCTCTGGATAATTTTGATGTTATCTTGGGAATGGATTGGCTGAGGAAGTACAAGGAGATCATTGATTGTTGGTTGAAGAAAGTGTCTGTACGAGGGTCTAAAGGGCAGAGAGTGACTTTTAAGGGTTTTGTGCCAAAGAATCACACTAAGATCATATCTGTTATCAAGCTGAAAACATATTCGAGAAGGAATTAGCCTATGATTCTATGTCACGTGGTAGACACGACGATGAGCACACCCGAGATAAGAGAAATACGTGTAGTATGTGAGTTCGAGGATGTTTTTCCTTCTGAGATACCTGGATTACCACCTCCGAGAGCAGTTGATCTGACGATTGATCTTGTACCGGGCACGAGTCCTATATCGAAGGCTCCCTATTGCATGGCACCCAGAGAGACAACAAAGTTAAAGGTGCAATTGTAAGAGTTGTTAGATAAGTGTTATATACGCCCAAGCGTGTCTCCTTGGGGCGCACCCGTTCTCTTCGTCAAGAAGAAAGATGGGACCTTTAGACTATGTGTAGATTATCGAGAGCTTGTGACCCCTTTACTCAAGTTTTGAAAATGCGATTTCAGTTTTCTTGGGAAATAAACCCCGTGATGACCTTGTTTACTTAGTCAACGGTAAGTAGGGTTGTTACAATAATTGATACCTTTAAGGTCGAAATTGATTTCTTTTATAAGTTACTAGTTTAGAAGCCGTGCAATGCACGTATAGAGACATATATAAATAAACTTTTTAATGAATAATGCAAGAAAAATACTCTTTTATTTAAGAAAATTATGTAAATACTACATATTTTAATAAAATAAATATTTGAGATAACAATATAACTTACTATGTTTAATCTAATTTTGTTTGTAAATTAATTAACTAAAAGATATTTTTATGGTCTACTTAAATTCAATTAAACAAAATAAACTAACTATTTATGAATGAATAGAGGTTATTTTTAGTCGATTTAAACTATTTATTTGGTTTTAATTTTAACCTAATTAAAACAAAATTTAATAATTTAAATAAATTATATATTTTTTAAAAATAAATTTTTACTTATGTATAAAATATTTTTTTAAAAGAATTAATTACTTAAAGATTCTTGTTTGGGTATAAAGATTTAATGTAATGAAATATTTTAATACTTATCTTATTTGATCTTAAATTTATTTAGAAAAATAAATTTCCACGCAATCAATTATAATTTTAAATTAAACTTAAGAAAATAAATTTTCATGCAATCAATTATACACCTATTAAATTAATACATTTGGCAAAACTCTAAGAAGTCACTATGTGTTATTTTCTAGTTCTTTTAATAAGAATTATGATATGATCTAATTTAGTTTTAAATTTATTTAGAAAAATAAATTTCTACACAATAAATTATAGCCTTACTAAAAATACTTACTTAATTTAATTTTAAATTTATTTTAAAAAATAAATTATTGCCGTACAATCAATTATATTATTATTAAATTAATAAACTTGGAAAAACTTGGAAAAATTATGATTATGATTTAGGATAATAAATTTCCACCCAATCAATTATAGCCTTACTAAAAATACTTACTTAATTTAATTAAATTGTTGCCAAGCAATTAATTATATTTCTACTAAATTAATACACTTGGCAAAACTTTAAGAAGTTGCCATGTATTTTTTCCTCTTTTTTAGTATTTATATGATTCTATGATTGTGATTTAGAAAAATGAATTTCCAACCAATCTAATATATAGCTTTATTAAAAATACTTACCTAATTTGATAAAATTGCTGCCATTGCAATCAATTATAACACTTGGCAAAACTTTAAGAAGTTGTCATGTGTTTTTTTTTTCAGTTCTTTTATTAGTATTTACGATAATTGATCATTTTATGTATAATTGATCACTTTAAGGTCTGAATTGATCACTTTAGCGTCGAAATTGAGAACTTTAAAAAAGTGATTCATTTAAAGTTATATAAACTTGTAAGTAGAAAATAATCACTTTAATATCAAAATTGATCACTTTTAGATCAAAATATAGAAAAGTTTTATTGATTTCTTTTAAAGTTATAATTGATTACTTTATATATAATTGATCACTTTAGGTTT
>NC_080062.1:10543737-10553737 GCF_026212465.1 Amaranthus tricolor | reverse complement strand
ATGGTGGGAAACTGATGGACAAACCATTAGTAACCAACCAAACTTTGACTGAGATTCTTTTAAGGTTGTTATTAGAGGTCGATTCTTCCCTGAACATATTAGGAGACAAAAATGCAGTGAATTTAATAGGTTGAACCAAGGGAAGTTTATGAGTGTCAAGGAATATGCCCAAAAGTTTAATGAGTATGCTAAGTTTTGCCCTGACATGGTCCCTGATGAAGTTTCTAAGGCACAAAAATTTGAGGATGGTTTAGCTTTCAGGATACAAACTAGGTTAGGAGGAAGTACCTCATCTACCCTTGCAGAGGCTTATTCTAAGGCTTGTAACATGGAGAGGATCTTACAAAGAGAAGAAGATGTGTTGGGAAGGAACAAGAGGAAAGACCAAAGCAATGCTGATAGTCAAAGTAATGATAAAAGACCTCGTTTTGGTAACAATGGGGGTAATGGTAGGAACAATCACCACGGAGGAGGATATAACGATAGAAATTACCGAAACCCTAGGAAGAATGAAAACCAACAAAGGAATGGCAACCAGAGGGCTTGGGTTTACAAGAAATGTGAAAAGAGTCATTCGGGCTATACGTGTCAAGGCGAACCAATTAAATGTTATGCTTGTGGCGAAGCTAGACATAAGGGTAATTATTATCCCAAGAGGCAAGAAGAAAACTAACCAGGGCAGAATGGACACAACAAGGGCTATAACAATAATGGAGGAGGATCTAGGAACCATAACTTCAACGACAACCGCTCGAACAATACTCAAGCAGGAAATGGTTCAGCAAATGACAAGTACAACACCAACAACAATCAGAACAACAATGGAAACAATGGAAATAGAGGACGCACTTTCAATGGGAGACTCCACGTTATGAGCAAGAGTGAAGCTGAGTCGGACGCCAATATTGTGACGGGTACTTTCCTTGTAAACTCTAAACCTGCTTTTGTACTCTTTGATTCTGGAGCTTCACATTCCTTTTTATCTAAATCTTTTATCGAAAAACATTCCCTTAAACCTTCTTCCTCATGTCAAGCTAAGGTAACCACACCCTCAGGTGAAACCTTTCTCAGTAAGAACCTTTACTTAGGCATGCCTATTGTCATCTCTAAAACCGAACTACCCGTGAACCTTATCGAGTTTAATTTAAAAGACTTCGATTTGGTTTTGGGAATGGATTGGTTAAGGAAGTATCAGACAAAAATCAATTGTGCTAAACAGAGAATTACCTTTAGAGGTCCTAAGGGAAATAAACTAACGTACCAAGAAACTACTTCCGAGTCACCAAAGACCAAGCTTATCTCCGCCTTAAATCTCCAGACCCATCTTAGGAAAGGCTACCCCGTATATTTATGCCATGTAAAGGACACGAGCATGAAAGAGGACGAGTTAGGAGAGATACCTGTGGTTAAGGAATTTGTTGATGTGTTCCCAGATGAGATTCCAGAGATGCCACCTGTGAGAGAGTTAGACTTCAAGATTGACTTAGTTCCGGGAACAAGACCCATTTCAAAGGCACCTTATAGAATGGCACCTGCCGAGTTGCAAGAGTTGAAGGTACAACTTGAGGACTTGTTGGATAAAGGATATATAAGACCAAGTGTATCACCTTGGGGAGCCCCAGTATTATTTATTTGGAAGAAAGACGGAACATTGAGACTATGTATTGATTATAGGGATTTAAATAGTGTGACGGTGAAAAATAAGTATCCACTTCCTAGAATTGAGGATCTATTCGATCAACTTAGGGGTGCAGGAGTATTTTCAAAGATTGATTTGAGATCAGGTTATCATCAATTACGAATTGTAGAAGAGGATATAGCCAAAACAGCTTTTCGAACGAGGTATGGCCATTATGAGTTCACAGTCATGCCCTTTGGACTCACTAATGCGCCTGCTGTCTTTATGGACCTTATGAATAGGACTTTTCAGCCTTATTTGGATAAGTTTGTAGTTGTTTTTATTGATGATATCTTAGTATACTCTATGAATCGAGAAGAGCATGAGGCTCATTTGAGGAAAGTTTTAGAGATTTTAAGAGAGAATAAGTTGTATGCCAAGTTTTCAAAATGTGAATTCTGGTTAGAAAAGGTAGCATTCATGTAATTACAAAAGATGGAGTAATGGTAGATCCCTCAAAGGTTCAAGCAGTAATGAACTGGCCTACACCCACTAATGTGACAAAAGTGAGAAGTTTCTTAGGTCTAGCCGGATACTATAGGAGATTTGTGAAAAATTTCTCGAGAATCGCTCAACCTATTACTAATTTGATGAAGAAGACCACTAAGTTTCAATGGAATGAGAAGTGTGAAGCGGCATTCCAAGAGTTGAAATCAAGGCTTACCTCTGCACCTGTGCTGACCTTACCGAATAAAAGTGGAGAATATGAGGTTTATGCAGACGCATCTAAGAATGGACTAGGTTGTGTGTTGATGCAAGATGGGAAAGTAGTAGCATATGCTTCACGACAACTTAAGCCGCATGAGAAAAATTACCCCACATATGACTTAGAATTGGGAGCTGTAGTCTTTGCATTGAAAATTTGGAGACATTATTTATTTGGAGTAAAGTGCAAGATTTATACTGATCACAAGAGTTTGAGGTTCTTGTACACTCAAAAGGAGTTGAATATGAGACAAAGACGATGGTTAGAACTCATTAAGGATTATGATCTGGATTTGAAGTATTGTGAAGGAAAGGCAAACAAAGTAGCTGATGCTTTGAGTAGGAAGTCAAGTCATACAATGAATGCATTAATTTTAGCAGATGAGTTGTGTGAAGAGATTCGTAGGATGAACTTAGAAGTGGTAGAATATGGATATGTGGGTACTCAATTGAATGGAATGACGATTGAATCCGATATTTTTGAGGAAATTAGAGTGAAGCAAGTTACGGATAACTGGTTAACTAAATTGAAGAAGTTGAAGGAGGATGGTCAAGCACCTGAGTTCGAAAGTGATGAAAATGGCGTAATGAAGTATAAAGGAAGATGGTGCATACCGCATGACGAGGAACTTAAGACTAAGATTATGACTGAAGCCCATAATTCGCCATACCCAATACATCCTGGTGGTGATAAGATGTACAAGGATCTTAAGAAGAACTTTTGGTGGGCCAACATGAAGTGTGAAGTTGCAGGCTTTGTGGCGAAGTGTCTAACATGTCAGAAGGTGAAAATTCAATGTATGAAGCCGGGGGGAAAATTGCAACCATTAGAAGTACCTGGATGGAAATGGGTGTAACAGACTCAAAATTCTTAATTTTAATCTTCCGATTAATTATTCTGAATTTTCAAATCAAATCTCTAATCCTTTGATTATCCATTTCAAACCATCTTTAATTCCTAAATCTTTTCTGATTTTGTAATTTCTTTCAAATATTAAACTTTAAAATAGCATTTTGTTTAAAATCTTTTTATAAGCACTAAAATATTATTTTATTATTTTATAGTACGAAAAGTAAAATTTTATTATTATATTCACGGTTTTGTAAAACGTTACTTTTTAACTTTCTTCCTTAAATTAACATTACTACTTAACCTTATAATTTTGATATAATTATTTTATACATAAAAATGAGTCGTATTTTTATTATTAACATTAAGTATAGTTTATGCAAAATTTTAAATAAACTATATATTTTCATGATCAAATTTACCCATTATTTTATAGTATATTCACTTGTACATATTATAACAAAATTTTGATGAACCAAAATCCTTTCTATGGTAACCCATGATGTTCATCACTTACACAAGCTATCACAATTTCCTTACACAAGCTAACCTTTTTCTACACTCCAAACTCTTACACATTCACTTACACACTCCAACTCTTACACATTCACTTACACACTGTAAATCACTTACACAAGTTAACCTTCTTCTATACTCCTAACACTCTTTTTCATACAATCTAATGAACTACAAAGTTGCCCAAACCCATTATAAATACCCTCCTTAGTCATGAGATCACTTACACCACCATCATCAAATCTTTCTAACATTCTTTCTTATATTTTCACTTCATTAAAATTTTACTACATTAATATCTTTATTAATTGAAGAAATTAAAGAACATGGAGCTTAGAACACTCTTTACTTAGCTTAAATCATCATCATTATTCTGGGAGTTGGGATTAATTATCTTTGGAGCATTATTATCTATCTTGGAGGATCTTATTTCTTATTATTTTCCTAATTAGTACTTAGTACTAATCCTTGGTGTTAGTATGGTATAACTTCTTACCCTACTCTTTTTATGAAATTTTACATTATATTTACTTTATAATATGCAAAGTATGAAATATGTTGATATATTTCAATGGAAATTAGTTTAATGAAATTATGATCAAGATTACATTAAGTATGTGTATGCTAAAAGTATGTTTAGTATGTTAATCTAATAATCTTTGAACAAGTTTAGAAAGTTGAGTGCAAAATTATATTCTAGTGATATTAAGCATGATTTATGTTATAAACTAGTGCTAGTATATTTATGAGTTATGTGTTACATTAGAAAGGTTATTATATTTAAGAATTTATTTTATGTTAGAATTTTGTATTAATATGTTTATGTTAGCCTTCAAACAAGTTTATAAGATAGTAAGTTATTTTATGAACGTATTTTACTAAGTATGATTATATTAAGAATATTATATATTATACTTTATTCTGAGATTTAAGTTTATCCTTAAAGTTATAGTAAATTTCTAGGTTATTGTGTAAAGCTTTTATTTTTATTTTTTTAGTGGTTATGTTAATTATTTAAATCTTGAATTTACTATAATAAATTAAATGAAGTTGTTTTATTAGTGAAAAAAAGGCCCTGAAATACTCATAGGCCATTCGACCATTATCATATTAAAAAGAAAAAGAGTTTGATTTATTTTTTTATATTATTATAAGCTATTTTGTGATAATATTAAAATAAAATCTTAAAAGTTATTTTTGAGAAAGCTTTATAAGTTATTAAATATTGAAGTGTTTTTCTTGAACATATGAGATTTCATAATTTAAAAAAAAAATAATAATAACTTTTGTGACATTTAATTATTTAGTACAAAATAATATTTTATCTGCTAACTATTTGACCAAAATTTATATAAAAAGACGTAAAAGTATTTTTAATAAACTTGTTCTTAAACTATGTGTGAAATATTGATTTTTGTGAAATTATAAGTTTTATTTCTTTTATAACTAGAATGTTGATTTTTGCGAATCTAATAAGTTTACTTGTTTTTCCAAACTTGAAATAATTATTTTTGGTAAACTTGTTGAATTTTGAAAACTTATCCAAAGGTTGCAGTTTAACTTGAATTTTAATTAGAATGTTTGATTTTATGAGGAGAATAAAGTTTTATTTATTTTAAAGTTGAAAATTTGATTTTGGGGACTTATTTCAAGAGAAATAGATTTTTGTAGCTACTTGTGGAAAATACTAATTTGGAGACTATTAGTAAAATATTAAGTTATTAGTGTGAATTTAGTGACCTATTAAAATAAAGTTATAAATAAAATTTAATGTGTAAAAATTAAGTAATGAACTTATAAAGACGTAAAGGTGAATTAAACGTTACGATTAAGAATTATATTAAATAAATGAAGTTACCACTTAGGTTGGTCAAATTCAAATTCAAAGTCAACTTGGAGTAATAAAAATGTGATATACTTGTGTGAAGTGTATTGATTGAATGACCCTGATAGTAAGGTAATGTCGAACCATGGACCGGCATGTAAAATCCCGGCGTCTGTGTTGGCCGGCACGTAAGATACGGTGTAAGACAGGGGGTTCGCTACCTATCCTGTAGAGCTCGAGCATAAATATCGTATTGGAGGGGTGACGACTCCCACCACAGTTAGGGTTTAGGACTACGGTTCTCACCTAACCAGACCCTTACATATATCAAGTGTCATATTGATGTGCTTGTTGATCACTGATAAACTTGATTAGTGTTGATGCTATGATGCATGGTACGGTTATGAGTATTAACCAAATGAACTTACTCAAGTTTTAAGATTACAGAATTGTATAAGTGGCAGTGACGTACTTCTGTCAGGATCAAGAATGGTATCTTAATGACTTAAAAGTATGTAACAGAAAAAGAACATGGTAAAAATATACGGTGGTGTCAATTAAGTATAAGTTCGTACTTATATTATTATTTTGTAAATGTAGCGTATAATTTCCGTATTTTGACCTGGATAGGAAGTTATGCTCGGTGTTAAGCGCTAACCGATTCAATCGGCTGTCATCCGTATTATGGATGGCAGCATTTTGCAGGATTTAGTTCAGGTTCCGATCCAGGCCGCAGCAATTACTATTTATCGAGAACTTAGCTGCTTTTTGTATCTTTATTGATCACTTGATGATGATGTATTTTTTTTCTTTTTGAGCAAACAATATTTCTTATCAGAGGTAATATTTTACTTTTGTTTTAAACAATTTTAGTTTTATGATTTAAAGTTTTTAACAATTCGGCATTTTGAGACTTCTGCAATATTTTTTTGTATTAAACATTATTATTAAATGTTAATTATGTATCGAGATTGCCTCTCTTGTTACAATGGGAGTCGATTTCAATGGACTTTGTAGTAGGATTGCCAAAGTCAAAAACAGGGAAGAATGCCATATGGGTGATAGTGGATCGATTAACAAAAACAGCAAGGTTTATAGCTATGAAGAATACTTGGACAATGCAACAAATGGCAGACGCGTATTTTCAAGAGGTAGTGAGATTGCATGGTGTGCCTAAGGACATTGTATCGGATAGAGATTCGAGATTTCTGTCCAAATTTTGGAAGATGCTACAAGAAGCAGTGGGCACGATACTAAAGTTCAGTACTGCATTTCATCCAGCAACAGATGGTCAAATAGAGAGAACGATTCAGACTCTTGAGGATTTGTTAAGAGCATGTGTTATGGATTTTGGTGGATCTTGGGAGGATAATTTGATGTATGTAGAGTTTTCTTACAATAATAGTTTTCATTCTAGCATAGGAATGGCACCTTACGAAGCCCTATATGGGAGAAAGTGTAGGAGTCCTATATGTTGGAATGATGTTAATGAGTCGTTGGGATTAGGACCAGACATAATTGAGGAGACTACAAAGAAAGTAAGAATGATCCAAGAACGCATGAGGGAAGCGCAAGATCGTCAGAAGTCGTACGCAGACAAAAAGAGGAGGGCATTAGAGTTTGAAGTAGGTGAACAAGTTTTGCTCAAAGTGTCACCAACCAAGGGTGTCATGAGATTTGGTAAGAAGGGTAAATTGAGTCCTCGTTTTATAGGTCCTTATGAAATATTAGAACGAATTGGGAAAGTAGCCTATAGATTAGCCCTACCTATGAACCTAGCTAAAGTCCACAATGTTTTCCATGTATCCCAACTCCGAAAATATGTCCATGACCCTTCCCATATCATACAACCTGAAACCATTGAACTTGATGAAACCCTTAACTTTGAAGAAAAACCAATAAAAATCCTTGATACCAAAATAAGATGTACCCGGAACAAGGAAATTAAGTTGGTCAAGATATTATAGACGAACTAGCAAACCGAAGAAGCTACATGGGAAACCGAAGTTGATATGAGAAAGCGATACCCCGAACTTTTCGAACAGGTACGTTGAGTTTCGAGGACGAAACTTTTTAAATAGGGGGGTGATGCGAGTCTATCAAACCGTTCTTTGAAAACTTCAGTAGTTAACTTTAAGTTCGAGGACGAACTTTTGTTTTAAGGGGGAGTGTATGTAACAACCGTTGTTTTTTAAATAATGATAATAATAATAATAAATAAATTTCAGAAAAAAAATAATAAAAATAAAAATAAAATAAAATAAAAAAGAAAACATAACTCCCCATTAACAATAATTTCCCACTCCTCCCTCTAAACCTTATAACTAACCTCATTTACCTCTTATAAATTAAACCAATTACCCTTAATTTCATTCACATTATTACTCACACTTTCTTCTTCTCCTACAAATTACTTCCTCCATCTCCCATTTGCTTAAAATTCAGTCAAGAAAACGCAAGATTTTGATATTAAAGGTATGAAATTTCATCTCTTTATAATATTGTCCTACCAATTTCAATCCAAATTACACATTTTGCATTTGAAAAAAAAAAATAATTCTGACCTTAGCTTTTCCGGCGATACGACGGTCACCGGGATACCACTAGCGTGCGACGGCGACCACTGGAGCCACCGCCGGCCGACACCTTCTCCCTTTCTCCTTCTCTCTCCTCCTTCCCTTTCTTCTTTCTTTTCGTGGGTTTCTGAAACTCACCCACTTTTCTTTTTTTTTTTTTATATTATAATTATGATTATTATTATTTTTTTTGCTAACCCTTACAATTTTAAATCTTATAATAAAATGAGTTAACTATGTTATTTAAAATCTTGCTCTTTTATACTACTCTTACAATTTTAAATTACATGTTTAAATTTATTCTTTTTTTTAAATAAAGTATATAAAATAAAAAGGAGTCTTTTAAATTATTTTTGAATGGGTTGATCGGGGTATTAAATTGAGATATATTATTTTCTCGTGTAGACAGCAGATTCGTTGACAGAGATTATTAAAAGCGTACGTTGTCTAGGATCGCGTGACAAGGTAATTCTCAATGTCCATCTAATTAGGACTATCCCGTTAGTATTATGTGCTAAGTGATAATTAATGTGTTTAAATAGAATGCATAATTTTATATGACATTATTTTATATGATGTTATGTTTTATATATTCTCAAATTATAATTACTATAATCTTTTTTTTATCAAACTTGAACTTATAATTATTATTTCGATAGAATTTATATTATTATTTAATATCGAAATTTGATACAATTTATTTGGAAGAGAAATATTTATGATATTAATTCCTATTGCCACCAATTGATGTTAGAATGGTGATTTGAAAAATGAGATTTCAGTTGGATATTCATGAGATATATATTTATTGGGAAAAATTTATGATCATAAAATAAAATGTATAATGTATGTTTGATTATAAGTATGTGTGCTCGCAACTAATTATTTAAATATATTAAATCACGTAAAGTGTAACACGAGGGAAATGAAGCTCTTATATTTGTTGTGATCCAAGTATAAGGGTGATGAACAGGTTGCCTTGTTTGGTTAGTATAGCTGCCGACAGGTATTATTATTTCTGATACTTGATACGATGTTTGGTCTTCCTTCTATTTGTTGTGATCCAAGAAGAAGGGGTGTGCACACTAGTGTTCCCTGAGACTACTCTGCTGGCCTTGAATTATTTGGGGTGACGACCTCTTGATGAAGTAGGTATAGGGGTAAAGCCTCGGCCTACTGGCGTTCTCGTTCCCTCAAATTAAAAATTGATTATGTATTTGTCATTATTAATTATCAATTTAATAAATTGGTTTATGTGATATTATATATATTATTTTCTCAAATTGTTTTCTATTAAACTCAGCTATATGTTATTTTCTAAAATTACTTGCAATTTGATTATATTGTATTTTCTTAAATCATTTTCAAAATTAATCGTCTTACGGGATGGAGTTGGAATTACTCAATTTTTCTGATTTTGGGAGTTTTTCCCTTGTTTTTCTTGCATTCTTATGTTGCAGGTTATTGATTGCATGGGAATCACGGAGTGAGTGTAACACCCTCAGAATAGGCCGAACTTTTGAAAACACCTTTAATGAAAAACATGAACCAAAACCTACTCATGGGAGTGTTACCGCCACATCTATTTCTAATAAAATAAATGTAAGGCTTAAGGACTAAGAAATAACTTAATAATTTTAAATCCAACAAAGGGTCTTACAACATAAGAAAAGACTGAAATGTAATCTGTGTCCATATAAAATTTAAACAACCTAAGGTAAAATTTAAACTGAAATACGACTCAATTAAAAGCTATATTTCTAAGTGATCCTCACTCCACGATTCCCACGCCATCACTAACCTGCAACATAAGAATGCAAGAAAAACAAGGGAAAAACTCCCAAAATCAG